>NW_026463939.1:0-202710 GCF_027475565.1 Acinonyx jubatus
GCCCACAACCTGGACCCCTAATTGCCATCGTGGCTATGGCAGGGGATGGGCTATGAAACAGACCCACTGAGGTCACTGAAACCATTTCTGAGCATTTGGGGAAGGTCACCTTAAAAGGACAAAAGGTGTGCTAAGACCCAGCATCCATATCAACCCAGCAAGGGGCCAAGTGTCAGCAACTCCCCAATTCCAGACACACCAGGCTGCCCACCGTGGAGGCCCTGCATGGCCTCAGGCCAGGAGAGGGCCCCCACAGAGAAGGCCTCAGCCACATGGCCATCCTGACCCCGCCACTGACCCCAAATGCCCACGCTCACTTGCCCCCTGCCTGGAGAGTGTGGGCCCTGGGCAGACCCAGCACAGGGGAGCCCCTGTCCCTGGTGTCTCTGGGATGTGTCCGCACGCACGGAGCCCTGCCAACCTCACCCGGACCTCCCGTGGATGCCCCCGCCCCACAATCGTGCTGGACCGGCGGCGGGCAGCATCTGGACTGTGTTCTGTGGAGAAGGCTCAGCTCTGTTATTCCCGCTTCCTGCCTCGGACAAATCCCACCATGTCCGGGCCGTGGCCACGTCCTGGCTGGGGCCACAGGGTGTGTGGCAAGAATGGAGCCGGTCAGTGGCCAACAGGCCCCAGGGAGCCCCAGCAAGGTGCTTCTTCCTAACCTGAGACCCAGACACCAGCATCATGTTGCAGGAAACATGGTCCCTCACTCTGAACACGCAGCAACCCCAAAATAGGCGCATGCATGGGCCAGGAGGCCGCCCTCTGCCCCCCTCAGGCCGGGCCCTCCACCTGCACCCCACGCGAGCACACAGGCCAGACTGAGGGGACGCTGTCGTCCAGGCTCCCCCCGTGGGGCTGTCAGGGTGCTATTCGTGCTGGATAGCACACAGAGTCTGGATTAATTAGTATTTGAGACCCACCGAGGTCTGCCCCTCGGGGCGGAGAGGGTGCCAGAAGGCTTTGTCTTGGTAACAATAGCGTTCAATCGAGACCTGGAGTGGAGCTGCGAGAAATTTGTTTAAAATTTAACACATAGTAACATCAAAACAAACAAGCGCTGCCGTGGCAACAGGACCTAAACAAAGCCTGCAGATACCCGGGCTGGCGCCACCGCCCGCAGAGCCATGGCAACCGCCTGCAAACAGAGCGGGATCTCCTCCACCAGTCAGCGGCTGTGGCTCCGCATCCGTGGCTCCCACGAGGCGAGGACGCTTCTGCCACGGCTGCCACCTGGAACAAGTGTGACCCCAGACCCCATCGATCAGGACGTGCACGTCCCGCCCAAGACCACCCTCGTCACAAGGCCAAATAAAAGCAGATCCAGACGGTCTCTTCGGGACCTCCCAGCGTCCTCTAACCCTGCAGCCTTCCCTTGGGACCCCACGACCCCGCCCAGGACACCATCCCCCTCCCCTTCCGGGGACAAGGCACGATGCCCCTGCCACACCCTTCCAAGATGACCAGCAAGCCTACCCGGGCACGGGCCCTGCCCACACCTGCCCCCTTGTAGGGGCCCCAGTGGCCACCACAGGCCCGTGTGACTGTGTTGTGACCACAACCCCTTGCTGGGCTGGGGCCCCCCACTGCCCACCCATCAGACGACTCCCCCCCCCCCGCCCCCCCCCCCCCCCCGCCGATGCGAGCCGGGGCAGAGACGCCAGGGGTCCCAGGGAGCCCTGGGCTCTGCGATGTGGAGCCCTCTGTGCCCAGGGGCCGGGGGCCGAGCCTTGGCCCCAAGCTTCTGAGCAGCTGACGCTCTGCCTCCTGGGACGGGGACTGCAACCAGATGGGGTTCCCTTGCGGGTGCTCACACCAGGGCCCGCGTCCCACTCCCTGGGTGGCGGGCTGCCCACGCCTCCTGCACGCAGGAGGGCACCCATCCTCGGAGTGAGCCACCTCCCCACCCCCGGGGGTGTGGAGAGCCTGAGTTCTACCTGTGAGCACACATGCCTGCGTACGTGCACACATGCGTCCTGGGAGCCGTGTGCGTGTATGTGCTTCTGTGCACACGAGTGTGGGCTGTGAGTGCGTGTGTGCATACGTGTGCAAATGCCTGTGCGCAGTAGCGTGGAGGCAACTTTCTGTGACAGGAATGAAAGGTGACGGAAGGGAGGGCTGCCATCACCCATCCGGACAGTTCGACATCTGGGCCGGCGCCGAGGGTGTGGGACCCCTGGCGTGTTACCGGCTGTGCCTTCCCCGCCCTGTTGAAACCCTCCCCGAGGGACACGGCTCTGAGGTTCCTCTGCTCCCGGGCCTGCCCATGTCTCCTGGATGCGTGTGGTTTCCCAAGGTCAGTGCTGAAGGCCTGAAGACACGCCCAGGGGAGAAATGGGGGCCATGCTGGGCCTCATCGGGGTCCCTGCCCCCCAGCTCAGGACACGTGGGCCCCCTGGGGCTCCTGCTGCCCCCACCCCAGCAGTGTGAGCACACGGTAAACACGGCTGCCCTCCTGTCCCTCCCGCTTGGGGTGCCGGAGCACGGCTGCACCGCTGAACCGCTGAACGAGTGCTAGAGACACCTTCGGAGGCAGCCACGGGCTCCCGTCTGGCCCTGGGGGTCGGCCAACAGTGGCACCACATGCCCGAGACTGGCTGGCCGTGGCAACCGTCCACGGGAACCACACCACAGATCTGGCTCGTGTTTCTTAGCAAGGAGAGCAGGCCAGCACCCCCCCCACCCCACCCCCTCGGCAGAGGACACAGCACCTCGGGCTGGAACCCGGTCCCTGGTGATGATAGCATCTCCAGAGTCAGGTATCAGTCCCCTTGGTCACAACCCTGGGGGCCACAGGGACGGCAAACGTGCAGACCCCCAGGTGGGGACACAGAGGGCTGGTCCCTGCCAGCTGCCAGACTGCCATCCTGGGCAGTGGGTAGAGGCAGGCTCCGTGTGGCTCCCTGGTCCCCAAAGGTCCTGAAGCCCCCAACCCGGAGACACGGGGGAAAGAACCAAGATGCGGCCCCTCCCCGGCCCCCTCCCTGGTGGACGCCAAGTAGGAACACTTTAGCACCTTCTGGGCCGAGGTGGCCCGCCCCTGCCCCTCTTGGGAATGTCCTTGACCCTGAGGCCACACTTCCCAGAGGCTCCCAGAGTCTGGCCCCTGCTCTGTGGGGGTGACCCTGGGGATCAGGCAGACCCAGCTGAGGAGCGCACAGCTTTTCATCTCCAGGGGGCAGCTTGTAGCCCAGGAGGGACTAGAAGATGCCCCAAGGACACAGCAAGAGAGGGCGGGAACCCGCGCCCCAGGTGCGTGGGGGTTCAGGTGGGCTGGGCCTCTGTGAGGAGGTGGGACGGGTCCAGCAGGTCTGCGAGCAGGGTGGCAAGTCAGGGGTCAGCCCCGGGGCACAAGTCAGGGTCCAGCAGGTCTGCGAGCAGGGTGGCAACGGGCAGGGGTCAGCCCCGAGGCTCAGGCAGAGGTCAGTGTGACAAAGTGACCAGAAGACCCAGCACACCCCAGAGGGGAGGTCCCACGCAGCCGAACCCCACACGGACACTGAAGTCCAAGACGCGTGGAGGAGGGTGGGACCAGAGCGCCCAGCCAGGCACAGGGGGGGTGGGCAGACAGGGTGGGGGCAGAAGGGGGCACAGATCAGAGCAACAGAGGTGAGCGGGGGCGGGGGGGGGGGGCTCATTTGTCCACACCGGCTCCTCCACCGGGCTATCTCCTCAGCCTCCACAGGTGGGAGGTGCGGGCCCGGGGGGTGGGGGGGCACAGGCGACAGAATGGACGTTTGGGCCCAGACGATGCCGTGTGGACACCCAGTCAGAGGAGCGGTCCGTCTGCTGGAGAGCGGTCCAGGTTCGGGGACCAGGGTCCTCAGGCACCAGGGCTCTACAGACCAGGGAGCCGATGAGGGACCCAGGAGGTCTGGAGTGCGCACCTGCCCTCCGCCCGGGGCCCTGCCCCACAGACACTGCGCAGGTCAGCGGGCGGAGGGGCGGGGACACCGGGCCTCTGGGGGTTCTGGCCCACAGTGTCGGCAGAACATCTCCGGGGCTCCCAGGGCGTCACCTGGCCCTGGTGATGGAATGTCTACCTGGGACCCCAAACCAACCACAGAGCACCTCCCGCCCTGCACCCCACCTTCCCCTCCTCCTCCTCCCCCTGCACCCTGCCTTCCCCTCCTCCTCCTCCCCCTGCACCCTGCCTACTCCTTCTCCTCCCCCTGCACCCCCTTTCACCTTCTCCTCCTCCCCCTGCACCCCGCCTTCCCCTCCTCCTCCTCCCCCGGCACCCCGCCTTCCCCTCCTCCTCCTCCCCCTGCACCCTGCCTTCTCCTCCTCCTCCTCCCCCTGCACCCCACCTTCCCCCTCTCCTCCTCCCCCTGCACCCCACCTTCCCCCTCTCCTCCTCCCCCTGCACCCCGCCTTCCTCTCCTCCTCCTCCCCCTGCACCCTGCCTTCTCCTTCTCCTCCCCCTGCACCCTGCTTTCACCTTCTCCTCCTCCCCCTGTACCCTGCCTTCACCTTCTCCTCCTCCCCCTGCACCGCACCTTCCCCTCCTCCTCCTCCCCCTGCAGCCCGCCTTCCCCTCCTCCTCCTCCCCCCGCCTTCACCTTCTCCTCCTCCCCCTGCACCCCACCTTTCCCTCCTCCTCCTCCCCCTGCACCCCACCTTTACCTCCTCATCCCCCCTGCACCCCTTCCCCTCTGACCCTGGGCCTTGGGAGTGGAGTGCTCACTAGAATCCCTTTCCCTCAGCTGTGGTCTCCTTGGGGCCTCTGCCCGGACCCTGAATTCTGACTGGTTCCTCCTCTGGCACCAAGTCCCCTCCACCTGGTGAGTGATCTGGGTCCTAAGGGTTGGTTTTCTCGTGGGGCAGCTCTACCCTCCTGCAACCTCCCAGCTCTGGAGGAGAAGGCTGCCCCCTTGGTCGGTGGTCACTGTGAGGACAGGCACCAGTGTTTGCCCAGGAAAGCAGGCAGACCTCCCTGGATAGACACACCATGTCTGGTGACACGGAGTCACAGCCGCTGGGGACACACAGGGAGGAAACCATCCACCGCTGAATGTACAGGGAGGGCACAGGGCCGTCCCAGGAAACGTGCCCAGGTCACGGGGACGTGCAGCTAAGGCATCACAGCAACTGAGATGGACACGTGTCAGAAAGAAGCTATTTTCCCACAAGTGTGACCGACACCGAGATCGCTAGACGCCAGGCAGCCTTGGGCGCGCTGTGACATTTCTCGGGTGGGTCCTCAGGTTTGGAGGGCGGGAGGCGGGGGAGGGTGTCCTCGGGCCGCAGAAGCGCCCAGAGGGACGGGGAAGGCACGTAACCACGCCTGACGCTCTCTCCAGCATCCAGGAGGAAGGACACGCGCACGCGTGCAGGAAGCACACGGGCTCACTGCTCACAGCCACCGAGTCCGCGGCGACGCTGCATCAGAGTTCGGGTGTGAACACCGCCCCAGGCTCGAGGGTGCGAGGCACCTGTCACGCCCGAGGGGCAGGCTTCTCAGCTCTGCCGCCAGCTCCAGGGACCCCCGCCAGCCCCGGCCAAATCCTGGGCATCTTATCCGGAGAAGGGACGGGTCAGGGGCACTGGCACATCCCACCCCCTCACTGCCAGCTGAACACAACGCCCACCGGGAGTCCTGAGTGCGAGGCCTGGGGGGCACTTACTTGATTTTGCTGAAGACGATGTCCACGTCAG
Organism: Acinonyx jubatus; assembly: GCF_027475565.1. Lineage (NCBI taxonomy): Eukaryota > Metazoa > Chordata > Mammalia > Carnivora > Felidae > Acinonyx > Acinonyx jubatus. The sequence continues at coordinate 5,662 of NW_026463939.1, forward strand.
TGACGGTCACATTCTTCCCATCGATGACCTGGCAATCCTTGCACAGCTTCGACCAGTTCTTGCCATGCATCTCCCGCCCGGTGGCCCTGGTGTCCCCGTGCACGGCAAAGCGCCGGAAAGCCTCCTCCAGGGCGCTGAGCTCTGGGGCCGCAGCGGCCGCCCCTTCGCCGGCACCTTCTGTCTCCAGTGACAGCCTCTTGGCCGCTCTGTCCTTTGCGGAGTCCCCTGGGGACTTGGGGGGTGTCTTGTTGGCGGCCTTGGCGGCCTTGGCCTTGCTGTCAGCCATGTTGCTAGAAGAGGAAGGGGAGAAAGGGGTCACCACGCTTCTACAGAGCCATGCGTAGGGCAGGAGGCTGGCCGCCCATGTCACAGTGGGCACCCAGGATGGGGCAGGCCCCTCGGGCATCAAGCTACTGCCAGGCACTCTGCCCCTCCCAGCGCTGGCCCCCGCCAGGCGCCCAGTGGTTGGATGAGGGCTGTCCCCAAACAAAGTCCACGGGGAAGCGCCCAATCCGGCCTCCTGTGGGCTCGGCGCCCCTCCTGTCACTCCCCTACTGGCCACTGTGTCATTGTCTCCTTCCTGGGCCACATCTCCAGAACGATATCCTCCCAAGGGACCTGCCAGTGATGGGGAGGGAGACCCAGAACCGTGGGCTGCGGACCTACTGCAGGCACATGGCGGGAGTGGGAGTGTGGCAGACGTGGCCCCAGGGTGGGGACCACATGTGGGGCCCCTCATCAGGAGCCCAGCGGAGGCTGCCCTGCCCTATCCACGGGTCTCTGCCTTCATGGGGCACCTGATCCCCAAGGCCGGTGGGTCCCTGTGGGGCCCCCCTCCCTGTGTCACGGCCAGTGGCCCAGACAGGAGCCTGAGGTGTCCAAGCCCCACCGAGGTGTGTGACCGAGCCCCCAGAAGTCGCTTCCCAGGGGAGCAGTGGGTGGCCGTCCGTGCCCCAGGGGCCTCGGCAAGAGCAGAGTGCCCCCAGGGCACACGAAGAGTCCTGAGCGGCAAGCATGTGGTGAGTCCTCAGTTCAGTGAGCGTCCCCTCCCAGTCTGGGCTGGGGGCCCTGGCTGGCCCAGAGGAAGCCAGGACGGGCACCTGAGGCCGGGGTCACCCATGCCCACCTGGTCAGCAAAGCCGGTGCAGGTCTGGACTGACGGCTCTCGAGGCCACCCATGCCCTCTCCTCCAGGCGGCCCCCTGTGGATGCACAGGGAGCAGACCCTCTAGGCTCCCGCAGGCCCACCCAGGGACAGGAACCCGGCGCCTGCCTTGGCAGTGCCTGCCCTCAGAGGGACCCACAGCAGAGGCCGGGTGACACCCAGTTACTTCCAGTGTTATCGCTGACCCCATTTCTCTGTCTGAAAAAGGAGCTTCTTAGGGCGGAGGGAGGAGGAGTCACAGGCGTTCTGCGTGTCCTTTCCCATCCTTTGATAAATCCACGTGCTATATGACGAGATAATGACACGATTAGTTTGTAAAAGCCCGAGAGCTCTAGCAGAGGCTTCCTGGAATACCGAGCTGTCGAGAGAGGCCTGTCTGTGCCGACGATGGCAGCCCGGACCTGCGGGCACGGGTCTCCTGGTCACCCGAGGAGAGCCCTTACCTTGCACAAATCAGCACACAGTGGGGGTGGAGGCCCCTCACGTGTGACCAGGTACGACCAGGGATGCCCAGGGATCACTCTGGCTGGCCAGAGACCTGGCGGTCCGAATGCCCTGCCCACTCCCTCCATGTGAGGACTTCCCCCAGCTCAGGACCGCCCCAAGAGTTCCCTACACCCCCACGACCCCCCACTCTCTGTGAAACCCTTGAGTCTCTCTCCTTGCCCTCACCTGCTTTCCTGAAAAAAACCCAGACTGTTTGGGGATGTGTAAGAATCAGGGTGGGGAGGGGGGGAAGTGAGGAGGGGGGAAGTGAGTGCAGGGGGTGGGAAGTGAGGAGGGGGAGGAAGTGAGTGCAGGGGGGTGGGGAGGAAGTGAGGAGGGGGAAGAAGTGAGTGCAGGGGGGTGGGGAGGAAGTGAGGAGGGGGAAGAAGTGAGTGCAGGGGGGTGGGGAGGAAGTGAAGAGGGGGAGGAAGTGAGTGCAGGGGGGTGGGGAGGAAGTGAGGAGGGGGAAGGAGTGCAGGGGGGTGGGGAGGAAGTGAGGAGGGGGAAGGAGTGCAGGGGGGTGGGGAGGAAGTGAGGGGGAGGAAGTGAGTGCAGGGGTGGGGAGTGGGGGAGGAAGTGAGTGAGGGGGAGGGAAGCGAGTGCTGGGGGGTGGGGAGGAAGTGAGGAGGGGGAGGAAGTAAGTGCAGGGGGGTGGGGAGGAAGTGAGGAGGGGGAGGAAGCGAGCGCAGGGGGGTGGGGAGGAAGTGAGCGCAGGGGGGTGGGGAGGAAGTGAGCAGCGGAGGGGCCAGGGGTGGGGAGGAAGTGAGGAGGGGGAGGAAGCACCCAGGTCTCACGTGAGCCATCCCCCTGGGCCAGAAGCGTCAGGAGCAGGGAGCTGATAAACACCCACACTGGGTGTGGGAGACTGTGTTACTGGATTTGCATTTTCAAAGAAGGGCCTCGAGAGGCCCTGCCAAGGTGGAATGGGGACCAGAGGGGGGGAGGGGCCAGCGGGCCCCATACAGACCTGGATGGGCCTGAGCCCCAGTGTGTGCCAGACAGGGATCGCCCCGCCACCGGGAAAGGCTGTCTCTCAGACGCCATGCGGTCTCCTCGGCCCCCACCCCCCGGGAGCCATCGAGGCCCCAAAGAGGCACCAGGCCAAGGCCCCTATTTCCAAAATGAGTCGGGCCCCAATTCAGAAGGACTCTCCCTGGCAACCTCCTTAAGCCTCGACTGCCTAAAGCGAAACTTACAGAAAAGGTGACACAGGACAGACCCCGACAGACCACTGTCAGCTGCCACACGGACATCAGCACACAGAATTCCTGACCAGGAATTCCCTGACCTGGAATTCCCTGTTAGTGATGTTCCTGCAACAGAAGCAGGTGTGTCTGTGAGCAGGAGCAGGTGTCTGTGAGCAGGCTCTGTGGAAGAGCTGCACTTACACTTGAATCAGAGACCAGGGATGGCGTGCAGAGTGGGGTAAGGTGGGGGCCGGCAGGACGCCTGTGTCTGGGAATCTGGACAGGCCGCAGGGAAGCCAGAGCTCACCCAGACCCCTGTCCCCCAGTCCTCCACATGCTGCTGGCTTCTGCCACTCTTCCTGGGGGCTGCATGAGCCCCTCCTCTGGCCCCATCTCCCCGGGAACCTCTGGCCTGGAGGTGAGCAGCCTCCCAGAGACCCTGTCTGAGAAACGCCAGCCCCTCCTCCCGCCCACCTGCCCCTGGGCCCCCGCTCTGAGGGGGGGGGAGCCCACCAGTGTGACCCCAAGTGCCCCAGCACACTCCCGGGCTCTGTCCTGACTCCTGGAACTCCACGTTGGTGTCCCTGAAGGAGCCAGGTCCTGCCCAGCTGGCACCCCGGTGTCCTGAGCTGGCCTCCCCGTGCTGCTGGGGTGCGGTGTGCGTCCAGGCCCCCGAAACAGGGGGAACCGGTGTCCTCCTCGGGGACACCCTGCAGCCACAAAACCAGAAGAGGCGGATATTCTTTGCAAAATAACAGGGCTGGAGTGTCCCGAAGCCTTGGAACCTAGAGCGTTCCCTGGAGAATTCCCTATTTGCGTGCAGGGGCAGGGACACAGGCCTGCGGGCCTGTGTGGGGGCTGCTCGCCCCGCCAAGCCCCTTGGCTCCCAGAAGTGCCCGCCCACGAAAGGCAGGATCTTGTTCAGGGTTCTTGCCTTAACCTCTTCCGCTAAAGGCACAGAGCCAGCCCCTCTGGGTGCAGCGGAGTCTGCACGGGACACACTGTGTTGCAAGTGGAATTGAGAACCGGGCTCTGGGCCCCTGAGGGACACCACAGGCCCTGTAGGGGGATAGGGCTCCTGGGGGCGGGCGCATCACAGGGAAGCTCCTGGAAGCCACTCTGGCTCTCCCTGAGCCCCTGCTCAGTGTCCCTGCTGTTCACTCCCACGTCTCCCGGATCTTGACACCTGGGCCCAGGCCAGCGACAGCTCTAGGTGCTGAAGCCCCGGGGATGGTCGCTGGGCCCACCGACGGGACGCCGGGGCCCAGGGTCCAGACCGAGACCCCATTTCTGTGCCAGAACCCTCGAGGGACCTGGCCACACAAGCATAAAGCGGGATCCTGCTCAGACCTCATGGGCGGCCAGGAGCGCAGCTGGGGATGGGGGCTGAGCCAAGGAAACCACGAGGAGGCCGTGGGAGGCACGTTACCGGATGCCACCAGACTCTCAGCGACAACGCGGAGACGGCGAACAAAAGGCGCAGACAGAAGAGAACGACAACAAGAGACACGCTCCTTGCCCCTCTGAGGCTTCCAGGCAGACCCTGTGGGATGCGGTGGGCAGAGGCACCGAGGCCCCCGGGCTGGCCCTTTCCAGAACACTTCACGCGGCTTGCCTCCCTGCTCTCCACCTTCTGAGCCCACCTGGAGGCTCAGGCCCCGGCATCAGGGTCTAGAGGTGCATCGCCCTGGCTGCTGCCCCTGGGGGAACAAAGGCACTCGTCCCCGCTGAGGGCCGCTCCAAGCGGTGAGAGCCTCCCGGGCAGACAAAGCAGGCTTTCTGAGTTGCGCATTCCCGAGAAACACTGGGGCAGCCAGGAATCCCACCCTCCACAGGACACAGCCCCAGTGAGAGAGCTGGCGTGACCTGGGCTGTGTGAGCAGGATACGGCTCAGGTCCCAGATCCCGTAGCCTGAGGCCACTGGCCCCGACAGGTCCCCCGGGGCCAGGTTGTCCAGGCCCTGAGGCCAGGCCATCGTGTGTTCCCAGTCAGAAGACCAAACTGAGTTCTCTCCAATGGAAAAACACGAGCAGAGCACCAAGCTCGTGTCTTGTCTGTGTCCCCGAACATCCCGGGGCCATGGACCTGTCCTGCACTGTCCCGCAGCAAGGTTGCCTTGGGAGCCCCAGCCTCTGACCTGGGGAGCTGCTGCCCAGCTGGTGGGTCAGGCTTAGGGGCAGCCAGCACAGGGGGGCCAGGCTGGACGGGGCTTGGGGGCCGGGAGGGACGGGGCTGGGGGCTGGGCAGCCAGCACAGGGGGGCCAGGACAAGCTGTGTGCTCTCCAAAAGGTGACCTTGTGGGGCAGAAGCCTTTCCAGTAAGGGAGACTGAGGAAGGCAGGGCATCTTCAAACCCCACCTACCCCTTGAGGACCTCTGGGTGGCTCTCCCCAGCCCCTTAACAGTGGGACATTCTCCTCTCACCACGAAGCCAGGGATTTCGGGGGGACCCGCTTCCCTCAGAGAGTTTCATAGAGAATCCAAAGCCACAGCTCACCAGGAGTGTGAAGGAGACCATGTCTGCATGTGGATCTCAGAAAATGAAGGCTGTGGGGGCCAAGGGGCAGCCCCAAAGGGCACCACGGCACACCCCCAATCCCGAAAGAGGGCCTCAGAACCAAGGAGAGCAGGGTGGCATGGGAGGGTGGCCCCGGGTTACCAGCAGGGACAGAGGAGAAGGGGGCTTAGCCCACCTGGGCCCTCTGGGGCCCCCTGGCTCCGAGATGGCTACCCAGGCCCACACTAGCCCGTGGCTCACCGTCTGGGCCACAGGTTCTCTAAGACCTGTCCTAAGATGCTCTGCCCACAAGTCCCAGCCATGACACAGAAAACACTGAAGCCCTGAGGGTGCGGGTGCCGCGTTTCCCACACTTTACACTCTGGTCTTGGTGGGCTGAACCGGAGGGAGACTTGAGGCTCCCAGACAGATGTCCCCGGGCAGGTGGTGCCCTACGGGTTGGATGAGGACACAGGTAGAAACTTCTAGCCGCTCAGTCACCCAGCGCCTGGCCCCACAAGTGCACGGCCAGGGGTCTCTGTCAGCGCCTGCAGGCAGCCTGAGGGCAAGTGGAGTGGGCTGAAAGGTGGCCCCGAGAAAGGAACGGCCACATCCTAACCCCCAGAACTGTGAACGTGACCTTGTTTGGAGAAAGGGTCTTTGCAGGTGTCATCAAGCTGAAGATATCAAGGCGAGGTCTGATTTGCCCGGCGGCCCTGAACCCAATGACAAGTGTGGGGGTGGGGGGGAGGGGGCGGGTCCTACACAGCCCTGCTGCAGGGGCAAGGCAGCCAGGTCCCGGCCTCGGTGGGAGCCAGAGTCACTCCACACCGCAGGCAGACCTGAGGAGCTGCCCATGGATACAAAAACTGTCCTTCACAATCCTAAACAAAACATTAACCAACAGAATCCCGTCATACTAATGCCACCGTCATAAACGCAGGGAGAGCATCTGACAGAAGTCAGCATCTATGCATCATGCGAATTCTTAGTAAATCGAAAAAAGAGGAAACTCCTTATTCTGAGAAAAAGGGCCACCTGAAAAAAACTGAAAAATGCCGCCACACTTGAAATATTGAAAGCGTTTGTTTTTAAGTTGGGCAAGTACTGTATTCCCCATGTCAGTACAGTAAGGCAAGAAAAGGAAATGAAGATATAAAAATTGTTAGGGAAAAAAACTCATCATCTGCAGTTTCTAGGGTTGTGCACACACCAAACCCAAAGGGATCCCAGGACGATTATTAGCATCAATAAGTGAGTCTAGTGGTGTTTCTGGATACGTGGTCAACACACAAAAGGCCATTTCATTTCTGCATAACAGCAAAGACGCACAGTAAAAAGCATTTAGAAATGCAACATTTAAAATATGAAGAAATACAAGTTCCTAGGAACACTGCTCACAGAGGACGCACAGTCAACACAGAAAACTCGGCCACTGAAGGAAACGAAAGGCCTAAATGATGCCGTTATGAACATGGGTTGGAATCTACATACAGAAAGATGTCAGCTGTCCCTAAATTCAACCAGTCTTAACCTAATCTAGATAAAAACTCCGACAACTTTTGTGTCTAGTATCCAGATGCACTGAGCTGACATACGTGGGAGAAGGGCTGTGAATACACAGTGATTTTAAAAGGACAAGATTTGCTCCACGGGCATGGAGACTCGAGAGAAAGGTCTGGAAGCAAAGACAGCACCAATGGGACAGAATCAACAATGGGAGGGACGCCAGAGCCCAAACACATGTGCACACGTGTGTGACAAGGTGGCCCTGCGGAAAAAAGGGAGGAGCATATTTTCAGTAAATGGCAGACGCAGGGGAGACGGGGCATCGACACCACCCTTCAGGCGCTCCGAGGACTGAAGTAGGAAAGGCAAAATCCTCACGAAGGTGAGGGCTGAGGGTATCTGACGTCCTGGGGATAGAGAAAGATCCACTGCACAAGCCTCAAAAATCACTGCCCTTAAAGGAAACAATTCTAGGATGGCACCAGGCTGAAATCAAGAACTTCTGTTCATCAAAAAATATCACCGATGGAGAGAAAAGGGAAGCCACGGGGTAGGAGAAGATACAAATATGGGCTTGTCTCCAGAACCTGCAAAGGACCCTACAACTCAATGAGAAAAAGGCAGCAAGTCCAGAGAAGCAGGCAGGGGCCCCTGCCAGGGTGGAAGGCCCAGTGGGGCAGGGCCTGCAGGGCGTCAGGAGAATGGGGCCTCAGACCCCGAGGACACGGGGAACAACTGACCAAGCAGCAGGAATCAGAACCAGGGTGCAGCGGGCCGCGCGGCCGAGGGGGCCGTCCACCCACAGACGTGCGACCTGCTGCCAGGGAAAGGGTGCAGCGAGTCCTGAGGGAGCAGGCCAGGGGCCGTCAAAGGCCAAGGGGCACAGGGCCAGGGGCCCCAGGGGCTGCCACAACTGGTCCTCCGAAGCACCGAGAAGGGGGCCACCCTAGGGAGACCCTAGGCGTCTCCCACCCACCAGCTCCTGCCCCTCAAGCCAGGGGCCCTTCCAGCTGGCCGGACCATGGGACACAGCCAAATGACAAAGAACCAGGCTCCCCTGTTCCCTCAGGGGACAGGCAAACGTTCTGGAGAGACCCCACACAGAGACAGGGGAGCCTCGTGCCAGCCACTCAACCCAGACTCAACTAAGCAGGGCAGCCTTGGGTGGTCCTGTCTGGCCAGCAAACCCCTAGCTGAGGTCAGGGCGTGGGGACCACTGTCCGTGCCAAGCCCTGCTGGGTGGCAGAGTCATGAGCAAAAAGCAAATGGGGTCACTATCTTAAAGCCCTGGTTTGGGGACAGTCTGTCCTACGGTATTAAATGACGGGAGCAGGGTCGAGGGTCAGTGAGTGCACGAAGTGCGTACACCTGGATGGAGAAGGAGGGTGTGGGTGGGCTTTCTACAGACAGCTTGTGACGCAGGGCCGCAGGCACACTCGAGGAGCACCTGACTTAACCTGACTTAACGTCGGTTCTGGGCCCAGACCCACACCTGCACCGCACGCCCCACACCCTGCCCACCTGGCGCCCCCCACCCCCCCCCCCCGCCCTCCTGTGCAGGTGAGACAGCGGGGCATGTGGGGACTGCACGAGGTCACCCGGGGGCACCGGCTGCTGGGTATTGTCCCCAGTGCAGTGGGGCTTCCCACCTGGCAGGTGCTCAGCAGACATGCAGTCACACAGGTGTGACAGGGAGAGATCTGGGGAAACGTGGCTCAGGGCCGGAGGTCACACGGAGCCCACGCGGGGGCACTGCACTTATGCCAAGAGAACCAGAGACACAGGCACCCTGGGGACATGCTGGAGACATGCAGGGACACGTGGGGACACACAGGGACATACGCTGGGGACACATGGGTGCGCCCCACCACAGAGGCAGCAGGAGGAGTGGAAAAGGCTCCAGGTGGTTTTAACATCTAGGCTTGAGCAAAGGTAAGAATCCATCATTCCTCACCACAAACCTCATTAAAAACAAGAAAAAGTCGGTGTGAACGTGCTCCTCCCAGGACCGGCTGGCAGGTCCCCCTGCTGAGAGAAGCAAGGGCTGGGGGTGAAGGCGGGGAAGGCAGAAAACTGTCACTGCCTTACACTCTATGCAAGACTTTAGACTCTTCACCAAGAAGGTCCTGTGTTTGAACGCTAAATTACACCTCCCGGCTGACGGCCGTCCTGTGCTGTTGCACAGTTCCAGGGAATAAGGAGCTTGGAAGCAGACTGACACCCCACATCAGATGAGAGGTGGGGAGGAGGGAGGAGCAGCCCCCCCCCCACAGGCCACTCCTGGGGCTCACACAGGGCCGCACCCTCACCCGAGGCCCCAGCAGGGCCAACCCCGCACCCCGCACTCTCCGCTGCTGCAAAGGGTCCCCCTGAAGACGCACTGCTGAGGGCAGACACCAGGGCTCTGTCCTCACCCAGAAAGGCTGGAGACCACGTCTGAGCCCCAGGTGCAGGTGCGCTCCATCCCCCCACCCCCTTGAGGTAAGGCTGCTGCTTACACACAGGCAAGTGTCTGCCAGGTCCAGGGTCTGTGGGCTCAGGGGCACACCGCCCCGCCCCCACCGCCCTCCAGCTGGAGCCACGCTGAGCCCAGAGAGGACCTGACACTTCAAGGTGCAGCAGGGCCCTTGCCTTGTGGTCCCAAGATCCCCAGACATGCTCCTCCTGCCTCACCAGCAACATCACCAGCTATAAATAGGCCTGGCTTCCAGGCAGCGCAGCCTCTCCCAGAGGAAGCTTTTCATTCTCAGTCTCTCCTGCCTGGAGCACTCTGCGGCCCTGAGGACCCTCTGGCTGCTAAAAGCCTTCTCTGCATCCTCAAGCAGTGATGAGTGATTTAATTTTCTTTAAATTCTCCTGTGATTTACACATTTTCCACCATGAGTATTTATAACCTTGTATACACTTTTACAACAGTTATTTACTGAGACTTCAAAGGATTCGGGAAGAGGAGCCAAACAGCACCAGGGAGATAAGAATACAGCCAAGAGAGCTTCCCATGATCTCCATCACTTCATCCTTCCGTACTCACGGAGAGGGATTTTCTAATGTAGCACTTAAGTTATAGTACCTTTCTCACTCATGGAACCCTCTGGAAATCAGGAAAGCGGCAGACCCTTCCGCCAGGAGAATGCACATACCCTCCTACCGCAGGCAATTTGCAGACAAATTCACCAGCACCCCTTCCCCCAGAACCCTCGAGGAGCCCTGTAATTTGGACCATGTGATGGGAAGAGTGGCTGGTACCAGAGACAGGGTCACAGAATCCAGCTTAATTAAGGCATCAGTCAAACCGCTGTCTCGCTGCCCCACCCCCATTTCCTGCTTGTTCCAAGCTCTCTCCCCATCACGCCAAACCTCTGTGGTCCCAAGGGCACTCAGGATCCAGGTTGGCCTTTACCAATCACCTCCTAGGAGTGCGGGGCTGCCCTGGATTGTGCAGAGCTCCCCCCGCCCCCCCCCCCACCTCCATTGGGTCCTCCCTGAGAGGCTGGCCATGGGGAGTCAGGACAGGCCTGCAGAGTGGGACATGGGAGCTGGGTCCTTTATCCAGCGTCCCCGAGACCCTGCCGAGACCCTGCCGGTATCCAAAAAATGCCAGGTAAATTAACCACTAAATACGCAGATAGATGGCCACACTGTCAGCTTACCCTAAACGGTGTCTCATCTTCAGAGACACCAAACGCCTGTCGAAATAGTCATGAGCAGAGTGGCAGGAATGGATTTTCGCCCCAGCTCATTTCAAGGCTGCATTTGTGTAACTGAAACCGCAGAATAAAGGGTTTCTCTGGTCCTGCTGCACAGGTGGGGCACTGCTCCCCAGAGGTGTGTGAGCAAACCTACTGGCAGCGGATCTCTTCATCCTGACTGCCAGGTTCTATGCTCACAGGCGATAAGTGAATGTGTCACCCTCCGTGGAGGCTGCTGGAGTCGCACAGTGAGCGGCAGACACTGTCACCTGGCATGATAATGGTGAAGCAAATAGGACCAGAGAGGGGCCTAGGACCCCGAGGGGGCGGCGCGGTCTTTGTCAAGGGACCACGCTCACTCTGGGCTCTCTGCGTGGCCCCGGGTCTCCCGGAATTGGGGCTGCAGGGCACTGGCTTCATTACACACCCTCTAAGCCCTAATTCCCTTCGGTCTTGCCGGCGGCGACCACCCCAGGCCCGGGCTTCCGCGTAGCGGGACGTGGGGAGGCGGCAGCGGCGGCGGCGGCGGCGGGGAAAGGGGCTGCCGGCAGAGGGGGGCGGGGGGGGGGGGGTACGCGGCTTCCTCGCGTGAAGCGCTGCCGCCCAGACAGGCCTCAGCGCCTCATCCGGGGCCGACGCACCAACCACCTGTCCCTTGCGGCGTGGTCGCCCCCGCTCGCGCCCCTCGCGCCCCCGGACCCACGCCCCCGACGCAGCCCCCGGGGGCCTCGGCGCGCAGCACCGACCGCCGGGCAGCCCAGGGCCTGGGATGGGGGCGCAGGGACGCAGGGGGCCGCAGCCAGGAGGGGGCCTGGCGGGCGCAGGTGGCAGGCGCGGCGGGCCCGGGCGGAGTGGGTGGTCCTGCGTCCAGCGCCCCGACCGAGCTCTGCGGACGCTTACCTCGGAGATGCGACCACTGCAGCGAGCGCCTCCGCGACTCGGCCGCGGGCGACCGGGTGTCCGGCGAGCTCCCGCACCCCCGCCGCCCCGGGCTCGCCAGCTCCGCACCGCGCGCCCCGATGACCCGCCACGCACCGCGCGCTCATTGGCCCGCCACGCCCCACGCGCTCATTGGCCCGCCCGCGGCCCTGCCACACTCCCGGCCCCTCCTGGCCCGGGGAACGCGCGGGGTGCACGGAGGCAGGTGGCAGCGCGGCTCTGCCTTACAAGGCCGGCGCGGCGCAGGGGCGTGGGAACCCCGCAAAGGAGGGGAGCCCGGGGCGGTGGGCTAGGGGCGGCCGCACCTGGCCCTCCGGGACCTCGGGAGGCTCGCCCGCATCCCCACGGCAGACAGCACGCGAGCAGACGGGCCTCCGGGAGGGGCGGGGGGACGGCGGGGCGCTGGCCTCTCCGCGGAGACTCGGGCCAACGAGGAGGCCCAATGTGGAGTGGGGTCGGGGTCGGGGGTGCGGGCTGGGACCTCACGGAGGGGGCGCAGGGAGGGCCGGCGGGGAATGGGCCTCGTCCCGGAGACTGGGAGCAGCCGGAACGTGCAGCCGCGCCTGGGTGCGGTCAGGCCATGCTGGGCCCCGGCGCAGCCAGGGCCGCCCTCCCAGGGACAAGCCGCGGCTGCATTCCCAGCGCAGCCAGGAGACCCTTTTCTTCCTGCGCTCGAGGTGGGCCCGTCCTGCCTACCTGCGCACGCAGATCCGGAAATCTTCCAATGTCTCCTGCTCTTTTCTGGCTGAGGCCTGCTGCCCTTCCTCTCCAGGCTGGCCCCACTTGCTTAGTGCTGGGGCTTGGGGTAAGGGTCTCCCTGTCTGTCCTGCAGGACACCCTCCAGAAGAGAAGGCCGGTCGGGGGGCGGGGTGTGACCCTTCTTCCAGTTTCATTGCTGTGGCTCCCTTGGACCTCGCCAAGGAACCACTATCCCAGGTTCTGCCCTCCCCTCCTGGCTGCAGAACCCCCACCCACATGCCCACCCAGTCTCTGTCCTTGGTCCATCTGGCACCAGACCCCCGCCCCCACCCAGGCTCTGTCCTTAACTCTCCCAGCTGCAGAGACCCCCCCCCCCACACACACACACACGCACACACATACACCCCCTCCAGACTCTGCCCTGCTCTCAGAGCCCCATGAATCACAAGTGCCAGACTCTGCAGGTGGGATGCAGCTTTGGGGCTCACCTCAGAGATTCCAGCCTGCTCAGAGCCTGCACAGGCAGCTCACCAACCAGAGAGGGGGCTATGGTGCAGGCTCTGACTCAGACCACTAGGCCACGGTGGGGAGGACGTGCTTTTCCTGACATTTTGGGAGCCAGGGACAGGCAGCCCTAGGGGCTCAGCCCCACCCCAGCCCCACAGAGGTCCTGGGTTCCACATGCCTCCTTTCAACCCTCTAGTTTCTACTTCCGCTACAAACTGGTAGAAGATGGGCGACCGTCTAGAGGTCTGTTCGTTGAGACTCAGGGTTCTGTTTGTTCAGGTCGGAGCTGGACAGTGTCTTCGCTGCATCCCACTCAGGCCTGAGCACTGCTTTCTCCTGGACATCACTACTAATGATGCAAGAGGAAGAAAGAAAAACATTGCACACTATGTTCCCGCTGTCGTATCGGCCAAAGGTGACCATTGAATCCATTTTGCAAGACCTGTTAGAGCTCTGACATAGACACAGGGTAATCTGCCAACAGAGGTGGGCACCAGGTTTCAGGAGCATAAATGTTCAAGGAGCATTTTCCCTGGGAAGGAGAGGCAAGGCCTCGGGAGATGGGGACACCCTCAGGGCAGGGCGCTGGGGGAGCCCTCAGGGCCAGATGGGCAGAGTCACGGCCCGCGGAGGTCCTGCCCCCACATTTCAGGCTGCGCTGGCTGGCGCCCTGCTTCTGGAGGGTGGAGACAGCATCACTGTCAGGGCCAGCTATACATACGGGGCCTGGTCAGAATTCAAACTTGGGGCCCCTTGTGTAAAAATTAGTAGCACCCCCAAGATGGCAACAACAGCGTATTGAACAGAGCTCAGGGTCCTCCTTGGGGTCCTCAGCACACACAGCCCTGACTGCAGTCCTGCTGCCAGGCAACTCTTGGGACTCAGAGAGGTTGGGTAGTTGACACGAGGACACACAGAGGCATAGGGCAGGGCTGGCGCCCACAGCCCGTGCGTGTGATGCTTCCTTCAGAAACTTGCTTTTTCAGCTTTATTTTTAAATGCAAATGTATTTAGTTTGAGAGAGAGAGAGAGGTGGGAAGGGGCAAGAGAGAGAGGGGGGTGGAGACAGAGAATCCCAAGCAGGCCCCGCACCGTCAGCGCAGAGCCCGATACGGGGCTCGATCTCATGAATTGTGACATCATGACCTGAGCCAAAATTAACAGTTGGATGCTCAACTGACTGAGCCACCCAGGAAGCCCCAAACTTGCTTTTTTAGCTTATGAATTTATCCTTGCAATCATAAAACTGGGCCCGGAGTGTGCACCAGAGGAGGCGTGTGAACAAGGTGGCTCTCTGGCTGCCCCTCTGGGAGGACGCGGTCCACCACCAAGTTATCGGGTGATGAAAACAGAAACAATCTGCCACCACTGAGATCCAAGCCCTTCAAGGAGCTACTCCCACATGTGCATGAAAACCTGTCAGAAGGCAGCCGTGGGACAGAGAGGTGCCACAGCCTCCCAGGAGGCCTCCACATGGTAACAAAATCTGTCCCTTAGTACGGTCCAGATCTGCCCCCAGTTAATCTAAGCAAGAGTTCCTCTGCAGCGTTCCATGCACAGGACCGCGTGCGCACCTCCTGGTTAGCGCAGCCATGCCCTCTGCTCTGACACAGTGCTCCCCTCGAGAGTTCCGGGATCGGGTTCATCCCAGTGCCTCTCCACCTCCTGGGGACACAGCAGCTGAGCCTTTTAAGGTCCAGCAGACTCTGCTTCCATGATTGCATTTTCTGCTTTTGCAGAGGAAAATGGGCCTTTGTGCAGCAGCACGTACCATCTGTCCCATTGTTACAGTTTTTCGCGTCCAGATGAGGCACAGTCACAGGAATCAGGTGTGCTCTCTCACATGGAGCAAAGGCAGCAAAGCACAGGACCCCTGAGTGGCAGGGTCCCCAGCAAGTGCCTGGGTAGTAGCCTCCAAGCGCCATGCAGGGTGACAGAACTCAAAGATGGACCCAGAACCCCGCAGGAGCCCCGTGAGAATGCAGCTGGGTCTGGCCAGCGTGTGCAGCAAGTGCGGAGGCCGAGCTCAAGACTCAGCATCCGTGGAGTGCCGACTGAGGCAACAGGGGAAGGAGACAACTTAGTGGGGGACCATTAGCCCCAACCAAGGCACAAAGATCAAACTCTTTAACTGCATCTCGGAATAAATTTCAAGAATATTCATAAAAATACAGGAATACTCAGCACCCCAAAAGGTGAACATAATGATTCCATGTAGCACTACCAGGGGTGCAAACCAGCAGGAAAATCAGATCCATGTTGACAAGACCAGTCATCTGGGACTGACCCAGGACTGGTACGAGGTATTAGCACAGCTAACTGCATTCCACAGGGCCTGAAAGTTACGTTGAGACATGGGAGTCACAGCAGCACCACAGACTGAATTAGCAGGACTGAAAAACTACAGTGTGTGACATGGAAAATACCCTGGACAGGCCAATGGCAGATTAGGCACGGAACAAATGTAGCAACAGAAGCTACCCAAAGTGAAACAGGAAGAAGAGAATTAGAAAACCCGGATCGTCAGTGATCTGTGGGACAGCTTTAGGCAGCCTACTGTGTGCTTAATTGGGGTCCCCCCAAAAGCAGAGAGAATACTTGGGACAAGGGTGCAGAAAAGGTGTTAGAAAAATAACGGCCAAATGTTTCCAAGTTTGACGTAAACTATAACCCACAGACGCAAGAGGCTGGATGCTCCCCAACCATAAGGACCACAAGGGGAACGCTGCTGGCAGTGAGCAGGAAGGGACAGGAACAGCCGGGAGACCGGCACAGTGTGAAGGGGCAGAGGAACAGAGGGGGCGGCACGCCGAGGGTCCCTGGGTGAAGTGTGCTGAGGTGAGGCAGGGCAGCCCAAGCTCCGTTTCTAGAAAAGGTCCACGAGCCCCGGGAGAACACACACCTCCCAACAAGCGAGCCTGGGGTCCGCAGCCATCCCGTGAATCAGGCTCGTTACTTGTGTCGTCCAAATCTGTGTCTTTACTCTGTGAAAACCTGGTGAGCCGACAGGAAGCACGAGAGGGTCAGGGTGAATGTCGCACCTGTTCCCCATGCCTCCTGTCCATGTTTGCTTCGCACACTTCTCTCCTTTCTGCCTTCTCCAGTCACAGCACTATGTGTTTGGTGGTAGTAAGCACAGTTCTCTGTCATCTACAAATGTGTTTTTACTTTTTCCTCCGTGTAGCACTTCTGGGTACGTGACTCCAGGTCGACAGCTATTTTCTGTCACGCTTTGTGGAAGTTGTTTCCTCCCTCTGTCCTTACGGCCAGAATGTCTGCTGTCTGTCTGCTCTTCCTCTGTTGGTGGTCTTTTCTCTGGCTGTGCTTAAGGTCAGAGTGTCTCCGGTGCCCCATGCTTCCGTACAGGAGGTCGAGGTGTAGATCTCCTCACCTGTGCAGCTGGCTGGACAAGAAGCCACTGGCACGTGTTTTGTGAGTCCTGGGAGACCCGGCCACTACAGTAAGTCCCTTCTCGTGGGCTTTGTGGACGCGTCTGAGGCCCACCTGCCCTCCGCACCTGCCAGCCCTCCCTCCACGTGGCCCTCACGGCTGCGTCCACATTCCGACAACTTCTTCGGATTACTTTCCAGTTCAAGAACTCTCTCTTTGGCTATGTTTAATCTGGTGTTTAATTTATCCAAGTTTTAACAAG
Organism: Acinonyx jubatus; assembly: GCF_027475565.1. NCBI lineage: Eukaryota > Metazoa > Chordata > Mammalia > Carnivora > Felidae > Acinonyx > Acinonyx jubatus. The sequence goes on from NW_026463939.1 coordinate 21,991, forward strand.
TATATTTTTTATTTCTAAAAATCCTTTTCAGTCTTTTTACGTACCTTCCTGATCATTTAGAACATCCTCTCCTTGCTTACTTATTGTCATTCTGTTTCACATTAAAATATTTTGGTTTTTAAAAATTTTTTTAACATTGATTCTTGAGAGACAGAGAGCGTGAGCAGGGGAGGGGCAAGAGACAGACACACAGAATCTGAAGCAGACTCCAGGCTCCGAGCTGTCAGCACAGAGCCCGATGTGGGGCTCGAACTCACGAGCTGTGAGATCGTGACCTGAGCTGCAGTCAGTCACCCAACCGACTGAGCCATCCACGCGCCCCAACATTAAAATATCTTGTGCATCCTCCTTAATATCCCGTATTTCTAGTCCTTGAGGTTTCTGGGGGTCTGAATTCTCTTTTACTGTTTCTTGGCTCTCTCATGTGTGATGGTTTGTGATCTTTGGTTGTGAGCTTATCTGGACTGATCTCAAGCTCTGAAAATCTAGCTTCTTAACTTGGGCCAGTTTAGCTCAGTTTATTTTTGCCGGAGACTGGATTCATCCCGGATCCTTGCCCCCAGCTCTGTTCCTGGCTTCTGGATCAAGGCCTGGTTTCAAAGGAGCCCCTGGCCCTGGACCACCTACCTATCAGCTCACTTTTGTTCTCCAGTGTTGTGAGGATTTTCTCACTTTGTATGAATCCAGGATGCAATGAAATTACATTTTCATGAGAGCACTAATTATCTTGCGGTGAAAAGTTCACCATAAAGCCAGAAGCCCTGGGGCGCCTGGGGGGTTCAGTGGGTTAAGCGTCTGATTCTTGGTTTGGGCTCAGGTCATGATCTCACTGTTTCTGAGTTCAAGACCCATATCAGGCTCTGTACTGGTGGCATGGGGCCTGCTTGGGATTCTCTCTCTCTCTTCTTCTTCTTCTTCTCTCTGCCCCTCCCTTGCTTGCTGTCTTTCTCTCTCTCTCTCTTTCAAAATAAATAAACTTAAAAAAACAAAAAAAGCCAGAATCCCCTCCTCTGTATCACACCCTTCGGCCTCACTCTGGCCAGGACTCAGGAGGGGCTTTGAAAAGGCCACTTGAAACCCAAGAATTTAAAGTTTACCAAGACTGATTTCAAGCTTATTGCCGGTGAAATTATTTTTTATTATTTCGTATAACTTTCTAAGAAAGTCTGAAGAATTTCCTTAAAGGCTACTTAGGTTCATAACAGTTGTCAACATTCCTAAGTAACACAAGTGAAAACATCACACCAAGTCTGTCCTGAATCTTGGAGCACGATGGGGACGTGTTTGGGAACTTATGAATGCCTTTCAAGTATGGCTTCCAGGTGGAGTGAGGCGCAGGGGTGGTCAAAGTCTTTCCGTGTAGCACAAGTCAGGGTGTGCACAGGGTCCCTTCTTTCCTTGACTCTGGACGCAGGACCCAGCACTCTGCTTGGAGGAAGCCAGGCCATCGGCTGCCACCGGTGCCTGCATAGAGTCGAGGGCTGCACTGCATCATGAACATGGCGGGAGCGCCTGCCGGCATCATGGGAGTCGGGGTGAGCACCTGCCCTGGACTCAGGGGCTTCCGTGGCAGGGCGGACACAAGTTGTGCTGACAGAGGTATCCAGGTTGACCCTGGTCTCTCCCTGAGCATCGAGCGGGCCCTCTGCTTCCTAGCTGGATGGCGATGCCTGGCCCGAAGTCGCCTCTTTTATCTGTCCTGGAAGCTGGATGTCCTCTCCATTGCACACCTGCCCATCCGCAGGCTTCCTGGTGGTGGTGACAGTGGCAGGCTCCTTGCTGTAGACCTGCTGCCTCTCCAAGGGGACATCCATGTGCGGCACATTCTGGCTGCCGGAGGGCAGTGTGTGCGGGAGCCTGAGTTTCTCCAGGGCTGCCTCCTGAGCCCGGATGTCTAAGGCCATTGGTGTGTGGACAGCCCATTTGGCCAGTGTGGGCTCCTCGGCTCCTGCAGAGCAAAAGAAAGTGCCATGAGCACCTGAGGGCGGTGAGCAGAAGGCGCGCCCAGTCCTTGGCCCCGGGTGCAGAACCGGCCCTCTGCAAGGAAGGCCAAGGACAGGTTCCTGGTGCAGTCCGTCCTGACATCTTGCCAGGAGGGCAGCTGCTTCTGCACAGGACATCTGTGTCTGCACACACAGCCCTGCTCAGCGGGTCAGCGGGAACCCTCCTCCACCTATCCCCCATGCTGGGATCCCCGTACTGGGCATCTCCTCGGACCCAGCAGCAATGCTCATGGCTCCTGGTGCAGCGGGCAGGCATTTCCCCACCCACACCCGGCATGACTGGCGGTGCCGACGGCCTTGTCCACCAGTTGTGGGTGCAGCACTGGCCCAGCCCACCAGCCACGTGCACGTCCCAGGCCCACCTGTGCCAGTCCTCAGTGATGTCAGACTCACACCTGCTCATGTGACAGGGACCTCACCCCACCACATGTGGTTTTCAGTCACATTTCCCGGAGGATGGCAGCAGGTACGCACTTGTTTGTGGGTCTTCTGGGTTCCCTGTTCCCTGAAGTGCCTAGTCGTCATGTGTCTACGTTTTTCCTGCTGGTGTCATAGTACTTTGTGTCCTGGACACCAATTTTTGTCAGCTATGTGTTACAAATATTTTCCCAATTTTTGACAGCCTCCCTTTGTATCTGGGTGTGATCTAATTTCTGTGTGTCTTCCTTTAGGGACAGTGCCTTTAAGAAAATCTTGCTTAAGGACCCTCAGTCACCATGAGGACATAAGGACAGTACCAGGAGTGCCCGGGGGAGGGGCTCAGTCTGTGAAGCATCGGACTCTGGGTCTCCCTTCAGGTCAAAATCTCACGGTTTCCTGGGATCGAGCCCCGCATCGGGCTCTGTGCTGACAGTGCTAAGCCTGCTTGGGATTCTCTCTCTCCCTGGCTCTCTACCCCTCCCCTACTCTCCGTCTCTCCCAAAATAAATAAATAAATAAATAAATTTAAAAAAAGAAGATAGTACCAAATATTATCTTCCAGTTTGTATAGTTGTCCCTTCACGCATTATGTCTTTAGTCCACGTGGAATTAATTTGTGTAAACGGTACAAGGTGGGGTCTGGTTTCATTAGTGTTATTCCCACACGGCACCAAATGTTTCCGCGTTTATGAAACAATCTACCCACCCCTGCTCGTCCGTCGCCCCACGCCAGAAACAGTGTCCCTGTGCCCACTGACGTGCTCGCGGCCCCTGCAAGCCACCACACCAGGCCCTGCGCTTATTTCTGCACAGACACCACTCTGTCTTTGATTCACAAGCTTCGTGGAAGCAGCCCAGCCAGACATCCTAAATTGCTCCTTTTCTGCCTCTTGGCACTCTTGATCCTTTGCAGTTCCACACACATCTCAGACGCAGGGTTTCAAGCTGGCATCCTGCACTGGCCTCTCTGGGAGGCCTGGCACGCACTCCGTGAGCTGTGTCTGTCCGCACTCATCAGGCTCCTTAAAACGTCTCTCTGCAAGTTTTATCATTTTCTCCATGAGTCCGGCGTGTCTTTTGTTAGGTCTGTTCCTAGGGACATCGCTTTCTAAAAATGCTACGAAAATGGTCTATTTTTCACTCCCTAACATTCCTCACTTCTGTGTGAAGTGCCTGTTTCACTTTCACCTTCAAACGTGCTTCAGCCAGGAGGGCAGCCCTGGGCTGATGGCCCCCTGTACTGCAGGCAGGACTCCACTCTGCTGTAGCTCCCGTTACAATGAGTGTAGCTAGTCGATATTCCCTGGAAGGACTCCCCTTTTTTATCGCCAAATATTTAGAAATACGCATTTTATTTGTCTCTGGAGTGTGCCAGCTTGCTCACGACATATCTACAGTCTCATTTGCCGTTCCTGGACTCATTGGACCCGAGTGTGTGCGGGTTTGCAGTGCAGGGCCCTCAGCCCCACTGCCTCGCACAATGCCCCCCCGAGCAGCCCTCCTTGTGGGGGACTCCGCTCACACCACAGACCCAAGCCCCACCTCCGGTCACGCTCTCCGCCTGTCGTCCCTTCTTTGAGTGTCAGGTAACTTCTCCAGTTCCAGCTTCGAGCTCACGAACTCCAACTGTGACCCGTGTGCTACAAAACCCTCAGTCAGCTGCCCCACGTCAGTGGTATTTTCTGCAGCTCTAAGTTTTATTTGGTTTCTCTTCAAATACACATGCAATTTACACAAGTTTTCTGTTCTCTCCAGATGTTTTTCCCTTTGCCTGTCGTTTCCCCAAACAACAACCACAGTTACTTTGCATTTGGTCCTTGAGCCCAGCTCCCAACATGTGTCTTTTTCGGTGGTGGCCTTGGCCTCCATGAGGGCGTGGCCATGTGGGATGAGAGCGGCTGGTATCTTCCCAGCTCCTGCGAGGGGAGTGCCTCTCGGCACCTGCAAACGGCTGGTCCACAATCACTTGGTGTTAATCCTCAGCTTGAGGAGTTTGGGGATTTTCTCAGCTCCTTTCGGCTCCAAGGTTCATTCTTGTGTCCTGTGGGAGCGGAGCACGGGGTTCCTCCGGGCTCACCACTACAATGCACGTGTAGCCATTTGAGTCCCGATTTTACAGGATGACTTATTGGCCTTCCATTCTGGCTGTGCCCTGAGCTTGGGCCTGTCTCTCCCTTATGTGAGGCCGTGAGAACACGGCTCACCAGGGAGGCAGGGGCCCTTGGGACATAGGCTGCAGGTGCCCACGGGGCTCTCTGTGGGTTTTTTCTTTGCCTCCGTCCCTGGCTGAGGACGCCTTGTTCTTACCTGTCCACAAGCACCACACCCACATGGACAGTGTGCACATGCATGTGCCCGTGGTGTCAGTCCACTCAGGAGCCAACCTGCCACGTACCCAGACCTGAGGCTCAGGCTCCCTGTCACTTATGCCACTTGCTTGTATTTTATGTTTCTTAAAATCCAGCTTTGGCCCTTTCTGGAATCACGCAGAAATCAAACTCACCCTCTCAGCCTCCACCTCTTTTCTAGAAACAGGAGCACTGGAGAATTGCACTGTGAGCTCTGAAGTGATGGTGGCAGTAGGAGGTGTCATCGTGGCCAAGGGTAGGTAGTTGTTTAAAAGCTGAGTGGTGAACATTTCCTTAGATGAGGTGGGGCCGTCTCAGAAGGACTCTGGAAGGGTCAGGCGAGTGAACAAGGAAATCACCGTGCATTTCGGCAGACAGCGTGCGGGTGGTGGAGTCTGAGCCTCTAACAGAGCACATCAGGCCTTTGGTTCCAGTCACTAGTCAAACTCTCCGTGGCCCTCGCTCTGGTGCCATCATTAGGCTGGCCACCCCTGCACGTCAGGGTCCATGGCTCACATCGGCAGCCACAGCAACGCCATCCAGGGCCAGCTCCTACCTTGCAGGCACTCTGCCGGCGGGGCGTTCAGCCCCACGTCTTGCACCTGCTGCTTTGTAGCACACAGAGCAGGTGGTGGGGCTAGCGTGGGGACGCCAGGCACCATTGGCAGACACTACGTGAGCCCAAGCTTGTCCTCCTTGCCACTGACACAACAAGCGTCCTAGCCTTTGACTCCCCACCGGTGATTTCTCCCTCTCCTTGTTTTTCTGGAGAAAACATTTTCCTCTTTAGGGTATCAAACTTGGTGGATGTCAACTCCCACACTGTGTGATGTCTTACCTGAAGCTGGGCCTTTGCCCTCAGCACTGTCTCCTTCCACAGGCAAACTCATTTCCTGTTGGTCCTTTGAGACCTGCAGAGAAATAACAGGAAATACGTGACATGGCATCTCTCGCACTGCCAAAGGGGACAGAATGTAGCAGCAAGAGCACAATTTGGAGATGGAGCCACGACGGGCTCTGGAACACTGGCAGCCATCTCGCCTCTTGAGTTCAGAGCACTCACTTGTATGTGGGGCTGCTGATGAGGCTGCGCTGGGGGGGTGGCTTTTCCCTGTGCACGCGCATCAGGACAGAGACAAGTGGTGCTTTTCCTGATGAGCAGGAGGGTCTCCTGGGGGCCAGCAAAGCCTATTTGGACCATTGGCATGGGGGGGGAAAGACACAACACAGGCCGCCTCGTCTTGCTTGGCACCTTCTCTGCACAATCTGCTTGCTGGTGGTGAGTTCTGGCCACCCAGGGGCCCCAAATGTCTTCACACCATCTCTCGAAAGCAGGAGGTTTCTCCCTTGCCCTGGTGCTACGGGGCCTGCTGACGGTGACTTCAAATCCCCTGCACAGACGACAGGGGAGAGCCTGGCTCTTGCCAAATGGCCGGGGACGGTGCCCCTTCTGACTTACAGGGCTGTGTGCGGTGGGACTGGACTGTGCAGCTGTGCACAACTTTCCTTGGAAGGTTCTGCAAGTCCAGTGTCTCTAGGAGATCTCTAAACCCGTACATGCCTTTGTCCTCCTCCCAGAGCCAGCTCTTGAGAATTAGTCAAGATACAAACTGAGGCATGAATGAGGTTAAACAGGAAGGAAATGAAAGGGGAACCTCATGAACAATGGCTCCCTGAAGAAGAGGAAGCAAACGGCAGACTGCAGACTGCAGAAAAGCCAGGCGTGAGGACAATGCTGTTGAGATGGACAGGCCCCCAGGGGACCCAACGCAGAGGCAGTTGTGGGAGCTGAGGTGGGGGGCAGGGCTCCGACGGGTAAGAGGTGGGGGCGCCGGCCACAGAGGGCCACGGAGTGGGCAGCAACCTGGTAGAGGCAGGACGTGTAAGAAAAACCCACAGAAGGAGGTGATGGTGCTTGGAAGCAAAGGTGATCAAGGTATTACTGAAATGATGCCCCAGGGAAGCACACTGTTTGTTTAGAATGAAAACAGAAACACAATGGAGCCGGGCAGTGGAACAGTGGAGGCCTGCCTGCGGGGTAGAGATTTGTGGGGAGGTGGTGACACGTGTTCTCAGAGTGCACATCGGCATCCTTCACCTGAGGACAAAGCCAGGGAACAGGAAGCATGAGAGATTCGTCCTCCACAGATGTGACCACTGTGCTAAAGAGAGCCTTTGGGGTCAACTATGCCAGACTCTGAAGCCAGACCAGGCACGGTGCACAGCACCAGGGAAGAGATGCTGTCCAACTCTCCTGAGTGAGTGGTGTCAACAAAGCAGCGACAACCCACCCTCGGTCGTCCTGTGGCTACAGGCCAACAGCCTTCATTCCTGTGCAGGCAGTAGGGACTCTGTACTCCAAAACTTGTCTGTTGTGCCTTTTGGTTGGTCTGGTCATGTCCCGAGGGGCCGGCACAAGGGCTCGCTTGCCCTGGCCCCCTTGGCAGCAGCAGCTGTCTTTGGGAGCATCTAATGGGACACTTATTCCCCCTATTTGCGGCCAGACATTGAAGGAAAACACTGGCTGACCACAGAGATAATGAGAGAAACTTTGCAACAACAAATACACGTTTTGCAAAAGTAGCTTGGGAGAGTCACAAACTGATAGTTCAACAAGCAAAGATCCACAATCCCAAGCAGTGGGAGAATCTGATGTCCAGACTTAACCACATTATAATGCTCAGAATATACAGTTCTCAACAAAAAATTATAAAACATCCAGAGAAACAGGAAAATATGGCGCATTCAAAGGAGAAAAATAATTTGACAGAATTTCCTGGAAGAAGCCCAGACATTTGAATTAGTAGTCAAGGACATTAGGTCAGTTATCTTAAATGTGCTCAATGAGCCAAGGTGAAGAATTAAAGGAAGCCATGAAAATACCGAATGAACAAAAAAGAAAATCAATAAAGAGATAGAATTACAAAAAAGAACCAAATTCTGCCACTGAAAAGTGTGAAACTAAAAATTAACTAGAAGAGTTCACAACAGAGCAGGAGAAGAAAGGATCGGTGAGGCTGAAGATAATTGAAATTCTCCAACCTGAGGACCAGGGAGAAAAATGGAACAAAGGAAAATGAAGAGCACCTGGCGGACCTGAGGCCCAGTAGAAGAGAGGGGGCAGAGAGAAAAAGTATCTGAAGAAACACTGCCTGCACGCTTTCCAACTCCGATGGAAGATATGGATCTACACATCCAAGAAGCTCAACAAACTCCAAGCAAGATAAACTCAGAAGGGTTCACACCAAGACACAGCACTGCCAGATTCTCAGAACCCAAAGAGAGGAGTCTGAAAGCATTGAGAGAGAAGTGGTTAATCACAGACAAGGGGCCTCAGTAAGATCAACAGCTGATTTCTCATCAGAAACCATGAGTCCAGAGGGCACCTTTCAAGTCCTGGAAGGAAAATCAATCTGCCGACCAAGAATTCTAAATCCAACAAAACCGTATTTTGGGAATAAAGAAGAAATTAAGATGTTCTTAGATAAACAAAAGCTGAGAGAACTCATGAGCAACAGACCTCCCCTACAAGAAATGCTAAAGGGAGATATTTAGGCTAAAACAGAGGCTCTAGACAGTAGATGAAATAAAGTACGCTCGGAAAGATAACCACACAGGTTGAGACATAAGCCAGGATTGTCGTACTTTGGTTTGTAACTCCTCTTCTTCTCTAGGTGACTTAAAAGACCAATTCACAGAATAATTATAAATCTTTCTTAATGGGCCCACAATGTGTAAAGATGTAACAATATAAAGGAAGAGGCAGGAAGATGTATAGGATCAGAGTGTATATTACCGAAATTAACGTAGTATTATTCAAAGTTTAAGGTATTAATTGTAATCCCCAAGGTAACCAGTAAGAAGGTAACTAAAAAGTATAAGCAAAAGGAAAGAAGATGGGAATCACAATGGCACAGTATGCAAATTCAACTAAATACAGAAAGGCAGTAGTGGAGGAAGTATGGAATAAAAAGTATACGAGACATACAAAAAATAAATCAGTGGGGGAAAGAAGGTCCATTGGATGTTTAGCGAAAGCAGCTGGAACAACAGAAACCCACCTGGAACGGATGAAGCTGGATCCCTACCTCACACTAAACACACCAATGACCCACAGAGTGAGGACTCAACTCTCAAAATCAAATGTTGAAAATTAGTAGTGGAAAGTATAGATGACTGTCTTTTAGAAGATTGGGTTCAAGATTAAACGAGACCAAAATGCATTATCATAAAATATGCACAAGTGTGAGTGTGACTCTGACTCATCAAATGTTGAGTTCAGCTAAGCATCGAGTCGAGTTGCTGTGACACTCTATCTGTAATTCACCCAACTAATGAGGCATTTGTATCAAGCATATATAAAGAACACAAATAAATCTATAAGAAAAGCAGAAACAGGCCAGGAGGAAAATGGGCCAACGACAAGAGCAAGCACTTCCCACAGAAGGAAATTCACATGGCTAATGCACATTCAGCACCATCGGTGGTGAGGGGAAGGCTGGGAGGGATCGTGAGCCGCCAGCCGCACCACTAGGTGCCCCGGGTGTTGGGGACGACACGGACCCACGGGGCTCCGAATATGCATATGCTTCTGCGGGAGTGCAGACCGAGCACCCCTGTAGAAGAGTCTGGCCTTGTATAAGAGATGGCCTACTGCTCATCACAGAGACCCGCACGGGGGCACACGTCCTGCTGGCCCACAGCAGAGGGGAGTTACAAGAAGCAGTCGCAGAAGGAAGGCAAATGAGCTCGGCCACCCAGGACAGGGAACCACCGTTTTGACCGAGAGGTGATTCCCCCAAATTCCAAACATCACATACACACTATGTCCTTTCTGTGAAATAAAGAGTAACCGATGTGTTGTGAGCATCTATTTTTTAGGAATACGTATGATGTGAAACACTGAAGTGAAAGGAAAACATGAGAACAAAGAGCGTGGCCAAGCCACGTACACAGAAGCAGACCACACGTGGCTGGGCCACACAGAAGCTGACCACATCAGGACCCTGCCTTTTTCTGGGGGGGTGCGGTGATGCTTCATCTGTTACCAAAAATAAATAAAATACTGAGTAAACTTAGGAAGCAGGTAATGCAGAGATCAGTGATGAGTCTGTGTCCTCAGATGAGGATTATAATTAATGGGCAGCAAGGTCCAAAGCAGGTGTGATGGGGGATGGGGGTTACCATTTACTGAGCACCAGTCCCAGCTGGACACCGGCAGCAGGACTCGGGACCCCACACAGAGTCCATGCATATCTTGCAAGCGTGGAGACCCAGGCACTCCAGGAGGTTAAAGAACTTACTCTGGGCTGTGGAACCAGTCACGCCTGCACACCAGAGTGGACTCCAAGTCCAAGTGTGTCTTATGGCGCCCATTTCTCTCTAATGACTCTGCTAAGAGCTACGGGCCTTGGGGTCGCCCGCAGAGGGGTGGGCCTGGCCTGAAGTGGGGGCACACAGGGTGTCAGGATTAAACGCGGGTTCCAGAATGAGCAGAGAGGAAGCCCCAGCCCAGGGAAGGGCGTGAGTTCAGTGAATGTGCATGGGCGGCTGAGCACCAGGGTCTGAGGGGCCCTCTCAAGTGCAGTCAAGCTCGAAGCCGAGGCTTCCAGCACACTGTCTGGAGCCTCGTGCTGTTACAGAAGCAACTCAGGCCCCACTGGCTGGGTGGCCTCGTGAGCCACTCTGGAAGGGAGCACACAGAAGGATGGACGGTGGGACCCGGGTCCTCCACAGCCCTGCCTTGCTGGGTTCTACACTCACTTGCTGGTGAGGCTGCCACCATACTGTGTCTACCTGTGTCTCCTGCCTGGCCACACAGGCCACCCCACATGCCCTGTCCTGGGGCCATGAGCGTATCATCTGCAGGCTTCCTCACTCAACCCCGTGTGTGGCTCCCACGCTCTGTGTTGACCGTCAGTTATACACACCCCTTCTCTATCCCAACATTTATCCCCAACATTTATTATGAAAAACTCCAAACACACAGAAAGTTGAAGGGATTACACAGAACACCCTGTAAACACCCACTGCTGAGAGTCTATCACAGCCGGCATTCTGCTCTGTGTCACCTACCACGTGGCCATCACCAGCATGTGGCACCAGAGCACACATACGAGGCTTGTTTTAGGGACACCTGTCTGGGGACTCTGCTTCTCACACACGCGGGCCCCTGTCAGGAGCGTGATCTGCTCTCGCTTCTCCTCCTACTCCACACACACCGTCGGTGCTCTTTGTGTAGTGGCCCAGGCACCCAGTAAATGCAGAACACCAGTGCGACCAGCATCCAGGTATGGTGCTGAGCCCAGCTTACGAGGGAGCCCCAAGCCCTACATCTGAGCACAGGCTCACCTTCAGCGGCAGGTGGTCCTCTGTGCCGGCAGCCAAGGCGGGGTGTAGGGTGAAGTCACTGGATGGCGACAAGGACACCTTGCTCCCAGGTAGGCTAGGGCAGAGCAGGGAAGGAGGAACACATTACAGAGCAGGCCCTCGCTGGGCGGGCTAGCACGTGGGGACCCTGCAGGCTCCACGGTGTCCGTGGACGTCTCCCCGCTGGGGCCCCCTCTTATCTGCAGGCTCGGGAGCAGGCAGCGCCTGGAGGCTGAGTGCCAGAGGGGGTCTCGCGCCATAAACATGCAGAAGGTTCATGCGAGGAGGACACTGCAGGCTTCCACCACCAGCGGAAAATTAAAACAAGCCACCCGGTGGATTTCTGCTGACAGAAATGCCTTTAAAACCAGACAGAAGCAGCTTCACCTGCATGATGGACCCTCCCCCTTATTCATATATTCACTGTTTGGCTGATTTGTACATAACCAGCAGACCATACACCCTAGACAGATAAACAGCCGGACAGAAGTACTCCCAATAAGTTTGTCTGCCAGCGACCGCCAGGAACACAGGCTGCATTAAGTCCTACAAGGTTTCCCGGTGATCGACGTCCCAGGGAGGCCCTGGGTGGGTGGGTCTCGAGGACTAAGACTCGGGTGAGGCCTCAGGAGCAGGCCACGGAAGGTGTCTAAAGCGCTAGCTGCTCAACTGGGTCCAAACTCTTTGGTTACCAAAGAAACATTTTCTGCAACAATCCCTGCAGGCCAGAGCGGGAGGTGTGTGTGTGTGTGTGTGTGTGTGTGTGTGTGTCTGTGTGTGTGGTGGGTGACATTCAAGTAAATAACTTGCCCTTTTTAATTTTACTTCAAATGCATTAAAGGGCACTTGGTACAAAGTTCCTGAGGTTGTGAAGTCAGGATACAATATTCAGACACTTACAACTGCGAAATGTTCCCCAGAACCATCCTTCCAGGAACAGAGGGAGCCTGTGCTCACCGTGTGCTCAGGGAAATATAGGGGAGACAGCACGGACCTCGCTGACACGGGCGCTGTGAAGCCTCCTGTTACTCATACTCCAGGAGAAGATGACGTCTTGTCAAGGGGACGGTAGTCACCGTGTTTCGCTACACCTGATTTACTCTCTAAAATGTGTGCTTGCAGCTGGGCCACGATGTGAAAGGGGCCACTCTCTGTCTTTGTGGCACAGGAGAGGCAGAGGCCGTGAGCTCCCCAGGGGCCTGCGAGGTGCGGTCACCCACCTGGCACACGGCGAGCCCTGCCACTGCTGCACACGGTCATGGACCGCGGTGTCCTCTGCAAGCGGCACATGCTCACAGACAGAAAGTAGACGGGCATCGCTCACACCTGTGCACCAACTCACATGTTACTTGTGAAGAACCTAGAGGGGTCTCATCACAAGCTCCAGTGAGCGGAGTATGGCGAGCCCTTCGGGGGGCAGTCTGCATCTGTGACGTCATGGGAAACTGGTTTGTCTTCGATCACGTCATCACAGTACCCCAAGGTTTCCCACAAAAGACTGTGTTCCTCAGGAATCATGGTGAAGGCTTTGAGACACGGGAAGCACCTGCAGGAGGCTCAGAGACTCACCTGAGGGCAGATAAAGTCAGGCTGCTGTGTATTTCCTGTGAGGGAAGAAATGATTGTTCACAACAGGAAACAAGATGGAGTGGTCAATGTCGAGCTTATTGTTAAACAAAACCCACATTCTTTATTACCCGATTTGGAGCAAATATCCTCAGGGTCCCGGGGTCAGGGAAGGGGTCTGTGAGGGAGCGCACTCCACAGCCAGTGCCCACACTGGCCAAGGGGCCCGCTCAGGACCGGTATGTGTCACACGCGGCCACCAGTGGGCCCTGACCTCTGTGGCAGGTCTCCATGCGGGCAGCTGCCAAGACTGAGGCGCACAGAAGAGGGGCCGCCTGAGGACTCGGAGGGCTGAGGGGAGACACCCCAGGAGAGTCTGACCTTGACAGCACCTGGGTCTCAGGGCAGTCAATACCTAAGTACGGTATTTTTTTTTTTTTTTAGTTTTTTTATTTTTTAAAATATACATCCAAATTAGCATATAGTGCAACAATGATTTCAGGAGTAGATTCCTTAGTGCCCCTTACCCATTTAGCCCATCCCCTTCCCACAACCCCTTCCGTAACCCTCTGTTTGTTCTCCATATTTATGAGTCTCTTCTGTTTTGTCCCCCTCCCTGTTTTTATATTATTTTTGCTTCCCTTCCTTTGTGTTCATCTGTTTTGTGTCTTAAAGTCCTCATATGAGTGAAGGCCTATGATTTTTGTCTTTCTCTGACTATTTCACTTAGCATAATACCCTCCAGTTCCATCCACGTAGTTGCAAATGGCAAGATTTCATTCTTTTTGATTGCCAAGTAATACTCCATTGTATATACCACATTTTCTTTATCCATTCATCCATTGATGGACATTTGGGCTCTTTCCATACTTTGGCTATGGTTGATAGTGCTGCTATAAACATTGGGGTGGATGTGTCCCTTTGAAGCAGCACACCTGTATCCCTTGGATAAATACCTAGTAGTGCAATTGCTGGGTCATAGGGTAGTTCTATTTTTAGCTTTTTGAGGAACCTCCATACTATTTTCCCAAGTGGCTGCACCAGCTTGCATTCCCAGTACGGTGTTATTTTTATTTCACAATGGATATCTGGTTGTTCCAGGACCATTTGTTGAAATTTTCACTTCTCCCCAAAGGATTGCCTTGGCCATATGTGAAGGCTTACTTCTAGAATTTTTATTCTATTCCATTTCTATTCCATTGACTACACTAACCTGATTACTATAACTTTTTAGTAAATTTTGAAGTCAGATTGTATAATTCTTCCAATTTTGTTCTCTTTTCAAAATTGTTCTGGCTACTCTAGGTACTCTGAATTTCCATGTACATTTTATGATCAGCTTGTTGGTTAAAACAACAACAACAACAACAACAACAACAACACACAAAAAAACAGAACCTCCTAGGAATTCAATAGGGATTGTACTACGTCCGTAGATCAGTTTTGGGGGAAATGCTATCTTAACAATATTGAGTGTTCATATCCATGAACGTTGTATATCTTTCCATTATTTTAAATGTCTTCAGTTTCTCTCAGCAATGACTTATAACTTTCAATGTATAGACTTTACTACAGTTTTGTTAAATTCATTATTGTTAATGCTATTGTTAATAAAATAACTAATATTATTTTCAGTGGCATTTTTGCCAAATACAGAAATATGATTGGACTTGCTATTTTTTTTAACAATACAAGGTCAAAAGATTTATTTTTTAACAACTGTTTCCATTCCAGATAATGGCAAATTACATAAAACATTTCTAGGTCAGCCAAGGCAATGGAGAAATTTTTACTTTGACCACGTGGTGGCGATTTGCTGTGGAGCTAGCTGGAGGCACACAGAGGTTCCTGACGCCAGGTAGGGACTGTATTTGATTTCAGGTGTGCTCTGGATAACACTGAAGATAAATGTCCCAGAGCTTACTGGAGAGCACTTTACCTGCCCCTTGCAAAGCTATTTCATCACTAGTAGTTTTGTTTTTTGTTTTGTTTGTATTTTAGAATCATGTTGTCTGTGATCAACACAGTTTCACTTTCTATTCTTTATTCCTTTTTCTTGTCTTATTGCACCAGCTGGAACTTCAGTACATCCTTGCCTTGATCCCGGTTTTAAGAGGGATGTACTCAGTCTTTCACCAGGAAGTATGTTAGTTGTATTTAATAGGTGTATTGCATAGGTCAGAATGAAGATCTTTTCATTTCATTCCTAATTTGTTGAGAATATTTTTTTGTCACACGTAAGAGTTTCTTATTGGCAACTCCCTTTCTGAATTGACATCGCCATATTATTGTCATTTATTGTTGGTATTTTGTATAATGTCAAATAATTTTCACATAGCCATGGTACTTAATCCTGTATGCTGCTAGATTTGGTTTGCTAACACTTAATCAATGGTGTCTGTCTGTGTTTTCTTGAAGGATTTTGCCTCGTGATATTCTTTTGGGATGACATTGTCTGGCTTTGGTATCAGGTTGGAACTGGCCTCACAGAACAGGTCTCCCTTCCTCTACATTCTGAGAGGGTTTGTGTCATTATTTTTTAAAAATTCGGTAGAATTCGACAGTGTTGGTAATTTGTGTAAATTGGCTGGGAAGGTAACTACCTTTCTTAAGTGAGAAATGCATTTTTCAACACTGGAAGATTTAGAACGAATATACAAATGTTTGAAAGCTCCAGACCCCATGCCATTACTACTGTGGCACTAGAATGCCATATGACCATACCTGGCATGTACAGTTTTGAAAACGGAAGAAAATGTATCCTCAGGGGTGTGGGGTGGGGAGGGTTTAAGCCGGTGGGATCCTAAAGCTCCACGCACACCAAGAGGCGAGCCCAGCCATCAAAGTGGGATGATGATCTATCTCAGATAATCCACAGAGGGATTAAACGTGATGATGGATGACAAGTGTCCAGCAGAGTGACAATGAACGGTCACAGCTTCCTTGGATTCCTGAGACAGCATGGGAATAAGGTGGCCCTGAGACTGCTCTACTACACATTCTAGAGGCGAGCTCCAGAGCCACACACCAGAGAGAGGGCTTCCACATGTTCACCTGGACACACATTATAACCAGCGGGGGTACATGGCCCTCACGGTCATACATGGTCAACACCCCACATCTTTGCTTCTTGAGATGTGTCCTTCATGTCACTCAGAAGCTGTGTGGCCACCACCACCCAAGAAGGGATGGCAGGGATGGGGCGCCAATAGATGCTATCACTGCCACAGCCACCACTGTGACCCCTGGAATGGAGCATCAGCCTGGTCTCCATGCATGTAAAGTGTGTACTTGTTGGAAGGCTTGATGGGAGCGAGTGGCGGGGAGGGGTCATGCCATAATTGTGTTGGCTACGGTTTAAGCTGTGACTTGGCCAGTCACACACAGTCCCCACTGAAGACCGGCCTCCAGCATCTCCAACACGGAGCTCTGACTCCAGGCTCTGCAATGAACACAGTGGACCAGGTATGTCCCTCCTCCCCGCTGACCTGGGAGATGAGCAGGGGCACCCTTCTGCCGTGACAGTAAGTGGGTCACTGAGCCCTTCCTGGCCAGAATCCCGCCAGCTTGCTGGAGTGCACACATGTCACCCAAGCACACGTGTGATGCTTCCGTTCCAGTAGCACCCATTTTTCCGTCATGTTTCTCTGCTCACACACATGCCCTGTGTTTTAGATCGTTTGTGCTGCCCGCCTTGTTTCCCTTTATCCCCCTCCCACCACTGTCCTGTTCGAGCAGTGTCCCCAGAGGACACCATAAATGCCTTAAACCAGCCAGACAAGCAGGTCCAAATACTGTCCTGCCCTTGCTCTTGTGGGGAGCTTAGACTCAGCACTGGACCCCACCCCTGTGTTTGAGGCTCACTCACGCACGGCCATGCCTCACTTACCATCACCCACGAGTCCTCCATGAACGTGTTGGTGGAGGAGGGTGGACCTGAGTGCACATCCGGCAGCAGGTGGTTGAACTTCACTCTGTGGGATGGCAGGGGGAAGGGGAGACACTCATCAACAAGGACGGCCACTGCTTCCTGGAGGGGATGTTGATGGCTGCCGGAAACCACAGGCCACAGCATCACACAGCCTCCTTACCGCCCTTTCCCCTCAGGTCCACTGCATGGTGGGAGACCGCGGGAGGGCAGGGGAGGAGCACCTAAAGGGAGAGTTGCAGGAGCAGCAGGGAGTGTCAAGAAGAAGGGGTGCCCCTGCAGATCAGGAGGGGATTTGGGAAGAGACCCTGGGTTTGGAAGGAAAGAGATGTTCAGGAATTACCAAGAGCAATGGTGGGGATGTAGGTCGTGGGACACTCAGCTAACTGAACTGTGCAAGTGGATTGAACAGTGTCCACCAGTGACCTCACATTGCTGTAAGGGGGGTTTTCAGATGCAGCGACTCTAGCAGCTCAAGGTGTCATCACCTGAGACCAGGGTCAGCCCGATGACCGCGTCCGTGCAAGAGGACAGGCCCTAAGCCCAACGACTGTGTCCGTGCAAGAGGACAGGCCCTCAGCCCAACGACCGCATCCGTGCAAGAAGACAGGCCAGCCCTCGGCCCGACGACCGAGTCTGTGCAAGAAGACAGGCCTTCGGCCCGACTACCACGTCCATACAAGAGGACAGGCCCTTAGCCCAACGACCGCATCCGTGCAAGAAGACAGGCCCTTAGCCCGATGGCCGCGTCCATGCAAGAGGACAGGCCAGCCCTCGGCCCGACAACCATGTCCGTGCAAGAGGACAGGCCCTAGCCCGACTACCGCGTCCGTGCAAGAGGACAGGTAGGCCCTCAGCGGGATGACCACTTCCATGCCAGAAGACAGGCAGGCCCTTGGCCTGACGACCGCATCTGTGCAAGAGGACAGGCAGGCCCTCCTGGTTCGTTAATTTTCAGTCATTCTTGCCAGAAAGGGGCAAAACGGGAAAACTGAAGAGACAAAGGGAAAACAGCATCAGGTACGAGCCAAGGAGAGAAGCCAAGTGCAGGTCCTATGACTGGGGACATGTCGAGGTGAGTCCGGCTCCAGCCTCCACAGCAGTGAGACGGTACATTTCTATTTTTTAAGCCACCTGTTTTGTGGTCCTTTGTCAGGGCAGCCCTGGCAGACCGAGACCCTCACCCCAATGTGAGCATATTTCTCATTTCTCCATGTTCTGAGGTGACTTTCCACACTGGTACAGTTTCAAAGTGGAGACCAAGTGCACGTTTTAAAATGTGTGCTTACCCTGGGTCGTGACCTTCACAATGGGCCACTTTCTGCTTCTGTGACTTTGCAGGGGTGCACTTTGGGTGCGTGTGTGCCTGCAGGGCTGTCCTCTGTGTGACTCCTCGCAGGCTCAGAATGAGCAGGCATGGCTCAGGAGCGACGGGAAACTAGGTATTATCGGAGGTCATAAAAAGGAGGCTGGGACCCGCTCCCCACACGTTCTCCGACTGACAGAATAATAAATGAGCGCTGACGCTGGCGTGCTAGTTCAGACGCGAGTTGTCCACAGGGAGAGAATTACTACATTTCCCCAAGCACGTGGAGCGCAAAAGGTCCCTGCGTAGCTGTACGTGGTACTGTTACGTTAAACAGAGTTATTTCCTACTGTGTTGTCACATTATTTAAAAATATCCCATCAGAGATGAGCCACTTTCCAAAGCAATTTGACTTAAGATCGCGTAGCCGTTTTCATTCAGAGAGAACAAGTCCAACAAGCTTACAACCTACCTGTGTGAGGGTGATTTCAGGTCACCCGTGGCTGCCTGTGGGGGTAAAGGAAAAAGAAGAAGAAATTGTTGGTACTGAGGCTATTCGTAGGAAATCAAGTCCGTCATTAGTTTCAGGTGCGTCTGGCTCAGAGCCTTCCTAGGAAGGGGTCTCTGTGTGGGGGTCGCTGTGTCAGAGGTTAAGAATACATTGAAGATTTTAAGAAACTGTCAAACTACTTTCCACAGTGGTATCACTGTAAACCCCCGACGACTTTGCACACCTAGCTACGGGCCTCCGGTTCCTCTGTGTCTCCCGCTCCTGGTGCCGGTAGCCTTTCTCAGGGAGCCGTTCCAACTGTCTTACCGTGGCTTTAGTTGCACTTTCCTAGTGGTGAATGATGTTGAACATCTTGGCAGGTGATTATCTGCCACCCATATATCCTACTTGGTAAAGTTTATTAGAATCTTTCCCCCATTTTAAAAATGGGGCCGTTTTCCCCTATTAAGTGTTGAAAGTTGTTTATTTATTCTGGATTTAAGTACAGGGTTTGCAAATATTTATTCCAACCTGTGACTTACATTTTTATTTTTGCAGTGGTGAATTCTGAACAGGAAATGCTTTCTTTTATAAAAAAGTCAAATTTTCCATTTTCTTCATAGTGGTTTTGGTGCCCATATTAAAGAAAACTTTGTCTACCTCAAGATCACAAAGGTTTTATTCTGTTTTCTTCCTAAAGTGTTATAGGTTAGCCCCTAAATTCAGAACTGTGGTTGATTTTGAGTTATTTTTGTGTGTATGCTGAGAAGCAGCTATTAAGCTCTTCCCCGCCCTCTTTTTTTGCATATGGTCATCCAATTGTTCTGGCACAGCTTATTAAATATACTCTCATCTCTCCCTGTTTAATTATCCTGGCACCTCTGTTTAACACCCACTGATCAGGTTTTATTTCTGGACTTTCTATTCTGTTCCCTTGACCTGCATGTCTACCCTCACTGGGCACACCACCCTCACGGCTCACACTGTCCTGACTACTGTAGCTTGATAGTTCATTTTTAAGTCAGATTGAGTAAGTCCTCCAATTTGCTGCTTCTTTTTCTAAATTCTTTTGGTCACTCTACGTCCTTTGGATTTCTGTATCTATTTTAGGGTTGGCTTGCTATTTCCTTAAAGAAAAAAGCTTGCTGGAAACTCCATAGGGCTCATGGTAGTTATGTAGATCAATTTTGGGGGGAGTTTCCTATCATGACAATATTTTGCGTTCCAGTCCACGAATATTCTAAATCTTTCCGTTTATTTGGGTTGTGTTCAGTTTCTCTCATCAATAGTTTGTAGCTTTTTTTAAAAAAAAATTTTTTTTCAACGTTTATTTATTTTTGGGACAGAGAGAGACAGAGCATGAACGGGGGAGGGGCAGAGAGAGAGGGAGGCACAGAATCGGAAACAGGCTCCAGGCTCCGAGCCATCAGCCCAGAGCCCGACGCAGGGCTTGAACTCACGGACCGCGAGATCGTGACCTGGCTGAAGTCGGACGCTTAACCGACTGCGCCACCCAGGCGCCCCAATAGTTTGTAGCTTTAAGTGTACACATTTGGTGCTTGTTTTATTTTATTTTATTATTTTCAATGCTATTACAGATGGAATGGTTTTCTTAATATCATTTTGAGATTTTTCATTGTTAGTATGCAGAAATATAATGGGGGTTATTATATTCATTTTGTATGCTACCACCTTGCTGAGCTATCTTATTATTTCTACTATATTTTTTGCAGATTTGTTAGAAGCATGTTTCCTGCAGATAAAATCAGGTTCATTTTCAAATCTATATGTCTTTGTATTTCTTGCTGTATTACACTGGCTGGAACTTTAGTAAAATGTCAAATAGAAGTTTGAGGTGGACATTCTTGCCTCAGTCTCAATCTGTGAAGAGCAGACATAAACAGACACACACACACACCCCCCTTACTCCACGTCTGCGTCCTATAGTTATTCCCTAACACTTTTTTAAGAATGGACAATTTCAAACACCCAGAAAAGTGGAAAGGATTGTACAAGAATGCCCAAACACTCAACTTCTAGGTTCTATCATCATTAAAATTTTGCTGTGAATATTTCTTTTTAACCATGTGACTATCCATCCATCATTTTATTTTCTGGTGCTTTTCAAAGCCAGCAGGACACAGACATCAATACCCTTCGTTAAAGCACACGGATGCCACTTCAGTCTTCGCACACCCAGATTGCATTGCATTTATCTCTTTCTCTCCCCTTACACACACACACACACACACACACACACACACACACTATAAGCCCTACAGTTAAGGATATTTTCTGTCAGTTTTTCTTCTCTTCTCCCTCCACCTTTGTTCCCATATGAGTAGCATGCCTGGGTACTGAGTAAATGCTTCAGATCAGTCAAACAAGCAATCCCAAGCGTTTTCTGTCCTCATTCCGGGGGCAGCCTGAGACCTTTCACGTGCCCAGCGGCTCTCACCTGCAGCGGGGAGCTCTCCTGGCACGTGGTGATGGTGGAACGCCGACCCGGGCACCTCAGCTGCGGCGGGGCCTCCTTGCACTGCTCTCTACAGGGATGGGGCAAAAGGGAGGACAGACTTCCATGAGCAAAGAAGGGCCTTGCTTTGTGTAGTGAGCTCAGAGAGCACCGCTGACAGCTGCAAAGCTCCATGCACTGGCCGCCATCGTGACATGCTCATCTGCAGAGCCTCAGAGCCAGCAGCTCCTGGGAGGCCGTCCGTGTGCCCTCGGGTTGGCTGCACAACGGAGGACACGGCGCAGGAGCACCATCCATAAAGGTCTATGACTGCTTGCCGGTGGGAGGCCACAGGGGCGTTTCTTCCTGCTGTGGCACCCCCACGCTGGGCCACTGCGTTCTTGAGTCTGTGGGTGCAGCAGGGCTCAGTTACAAATGGACAAAGTGACCTGCCTTGGAGACCATGGCATTGTCACTTTGTGCTCATTCCTTGCGGCAACTGTAGGAAACTGAGGACTGTCCTTGATTACCCAAGTAGGTCCAATGCAATCACACGAATCCTTAAAAACTGAGAAATGAGGAAAAGGAGGAAGTCCGAGAGATCTAAAATATGAAGAGACTAGACCCACCATTACCAACTTAGAGATGGAAGGGCCACGTAGCAAGAGTGGGAAAGCAACAGCTGCACTGGCATTCTCTGTCTCTGTCTCTGTCCGGAAGCAGACTCTTCCCCATAACCTCCAGAAAGGAGGGCTGACCTGGTGAGCCGTGACTGTTGCCTTGGGAGGCACCAGTCAGGGACCCAGCTGAGCTTGCCAGGCACAAGACCCACAAGCACTTTCAGACGAGTCTTAGTTCAAGCCACTACATTTGTGGGAATTTGCCAGATAGCAATAAAAAATTAATACAAGCCACTTGATGGACATTAGCTGAGCAGAACACCTGTAGAATTAGGCAAGAAGTATCTTCACACGTGTGATCCTACTTTTGCAGCAGATTAATGGTCCAGAGGAAATACTCCCAATAAATTGGTCTGATACCTACTAATAGAGAGAAGCACCTTAGAGAGTGCTACACTAAGTTCTCCCCTAAAATATACCAGTGATTTACATCATGGAACTCCACAGGCACTTACTGAGTGGATTTTTCTTTTGGGGGGATTGACAGAGTGCCACGTGATTTAAAGATACTCTTTGATCTCTTGGAGCTGACATTCTGACAGTGGGCTTTGCCTAACATGTAAGGTTGTGAGTGTCCAGGTCAAACTAGGGACACTTCTGCAGGAAAGAGAGGCCACTGGGACAGATGGCCCAGCGCATTGAGAGGGCTTGTCTCTCAACACAATCGACCTTTCAATACAAAGGTTAGCAGCTCACTTTCCAGTTGGAGAAGGGAACACTATAGTGATTGAAAATAAGGAATAACATTCCAGAAATGAGGAATATGGTCCCTCTCAAAGATGAAGTAACTTATATTCGTAAAAATTATGTTTCTTTTTCTTTTAACTATGTCCACAATGTATGGAATTTTTTTTAAGTTTATTTATTTATTTTGACAGAGAGAGGCCTTGGGGAGAAGGGGCAGAGAGAGAGGCAGAGAGAATCCCAAGCAGGCTCACTGCTGCCAGCACAGAGCCCAATGTGGGGCTCAACCCCACAAACCGTGAGATCATGACCTCAGTAGAAACCAAGTGTCCCATGCTTAACCGCCTGAGCCACCCAGTGGCACCACAATATATGGAATTTTTCAAAGGGGCTCTAAAGAGTTGAACAATGGGATTACAATTTTATAAAAACAAAGCACTGTGAGTGTAACTCACAAAATAATACTAAAACAGAACTTGGAAGACAGTCCTCGGAGCACCAGCAGTGACTGCAGTGCGTGGGGCGGCCAGAGACTTGAGGTCCCCAGTTCCTGCGCAGTGTCCACACCGACTGCCCGAAAACGGGGTTAGTCTCAGTTGCTTCTAGAGGCGGCTGGCCCCCAGGCTGGACAGGGCGAGGGGAACGTGCTCAGATTGTACCTAAAGGACCGCAGTGTGGCAATGCTTCAAGTGAAACTCCAAACGACCCAGGTTTTCCCAGAAGCATGGCTACCGGGTGTCTAAGGAAACAAATGCAAAAGGAATGAGCGGATTCTTTGGAGGGATTCCCGATCCTCGGTCAAGAACCAGCACCAGCCCTGCGACCTGCCCAGCTCCGCCAGAACATGGGAGTCGCCCCCCACCCGTTTCTGCGAGGGCCGAACTTCCGAGAGCACCACAGAACTGGGGCACTTCCGGCCCGCTCCCCCAGGGGAGACCGACTTCTGGGGCAGTTTCAGGGCTTGGAGCTGAGACCATGCGGCTCCGCTCGCTCCCGCCTCTAAGGAATGTTTCCTGTAACTCCACTTCGAACTCTGCCTTTCTCAGAACTGCATGAAAACTATTTTAAAAATTATACGGAAACTAAAAACGTGGAGGAATTGTCAACAACTATGAAAACTAAAGAATGCCGAGGGCGTTCCCCTGCTGGACGTTCAGGGTGAGGCACGGCGGGAAGAGGGTCTCCTGGGGGGGCCGGGGGCACTAGGTCCTGGGCAAATCCACCTTAGCCCCTGTCTCCGTGAACACAGAAATTCAGGACGGCTTGGAAATCAAAATGCAAAGCGAATAAAGCTGGTGAAAACACTAGCAAAGAATGTGGATATTTGTATAACCTTGGAGTAACGAAGACTTTTTAAAGCAAGACAATTGAGAGCATATAGTATTTGTCAGACAGATAAAACAACTCTAGTAAGCTTACACACTTACCTACGTGCAGACAGACTCAGGTCATCTTCTTGCTGTGAACAATAAAAATTCATAACGTGAAAAAGTTGTTGACACTGGGCTTAGTCTTATACACGATTCAAGTCAGTTATTAGTTAATTTTGAGTAATGGTGCTTCAGCGTCCCTGGGTCCTAGGAAAGGATCTCACTGGGGGATAGCACCCCTGTCACATGAATACCTGTGTCTTCACTTCTAATAGTTAGGAAACTGGAAGTGGGATTGCTGACTTCAACGGTGACTATACATTTCACTTTTTAAGAAAACACCAAACTGCTGATCAAAGTGATATAATTTGGTATCTGCACTAGTAACGTAGGAGCCTTTCGATCTACAGCTTCACCAACGCTTTTTATTATTGGTTCTTTTGATTATAGCCATTCTACTGGATGTGTAATGGTATCTTACTGTGGTTTTGTGTTTTCTTAATGGTAACTGATGTCGATGTGCTTATCTGCTACCGTGGATCCTCCTTGGTGAACAGTTGGTTCAAATCTTCTGCGCATTTAAAAAGTTAAAACACTGGGTCATTTTTCTTATAATTAAATTTTGAATTCTTTATATATTCTGGGCACAAGTATATGATTTGCAAATATTTCTGCCTTTGGCTTATGTTTTCATTTTCTTAATGGTGCTCGTTTGAAAAGCAAATGTTTTTAATTTTGATGAGAAACAGCTGCATTAATATATGGGCCTAAAAGGAGTCAGCCCTGCTGGCTTGATTCTGTGGACAGTGAACGTACAAATGATATAACACACATGCACACCACACACCACACACACATGTACTGCGCTGCACACACATACACATGCACTGCATCACACACATGTACTCAGTCACACACACAAGCACCGTATCTCACACTAAACACACACACACACACACACACACACACAAAACCACACACACATGCACTGCATCACATACTATGCACACACAACCACACACATGTGCATCACATTATACACATCATGCACTCACACGTGCAAACATGCAGTGCATCTCACACCAAACACACACACACACACACACTGCATCACACACACCACATACACATACACACATACACCTGCACGGCATCACACAACGTGCACGCACACACACACACACACACACACACACACACACACGGAATCAGAGAATTGTGCCAACACAGAAGCAAAGGACTGTGAGAAGTTCCAGCTGCAAGGTGACACTGGGCGCTGCCCCAGGCCTGGATAGCGCAGATGGTGAAGCAGAGGGGCACCCGCTACCTGTGGCATGCTTATTTTGAAGGACAGCTCTTTCCTCCCTGCTGGAACTTTTGGAATCTTTTGATAGCGTTTCTGTATCACATACTCATATGTGCTCAACTTCTTGAACACTAGAGAGGAGAAAGGCGGAAACAGGCAGTTACAATTACGCAGGCGGGCAGAGTGGCCCACAGGCCACAACCCGGTCTTCCAGAGCTGCCTCCTAACCTGGGGCGCTGGGGGGCTGCTGCATGGCCACCCCGGGGCCCACCTGGCCTGTGGGAGACAAGCAGTAGCTCGTCACAGCCCCAAGGCTGCTGGCGCCCCGTCCCAGGAACAGCTACCCTGCGGCCTTCCAGGCCCACAAAACCAGTGTGGACCCGGACGCTGGCTCCGGCACTGGGGCAGAAGCACCCCAGGTCACTGAAAGGACATCTGAGACCTGGGTCTGTCAACAGACAGCACCGTCCACGAAACGGGTTCTGTGCCTGCTTCAGCAGAGGCACCAATCCTCCCACTTGTCTCCCTAAAACCAACAAACACGAGGACAGATGGCTTCTAATTATTTCTGGAAAGGGATAAGGGCCACCCACAGAAGCCTAATTGCAGCTGGAGGGGCAGGCGGAAGGTGGGCTGCCCCCCACACCCGCGTGGAGCCCGTTCCCTTCCCTGGGTGGTTTGTACAAGGGCATCTGTCTGTGTTTGCTTTGGCTTCCTGATGAACTACACCTGGCTCTTACTGGTTCTCCCACCTCCCCCAGAACCTGTGTGAGGGCATAATTTGCATCTGGCCACATGCTCGAGAAAACACTAGTTCTCTGGCAGGGATTGCAGGGATGGCTGCCATCACCATCAGGTGGCAAGTACACACTGTGTGTTCCCCAGAGCTCACACTCGTCCTGAGTTTTGAGTGAACACCTTCATCTGACAGTAACGAGAGGAGATGTGGCTGGGGAGGGAGGCCAGAGTGCGGTGTGCACTGCATGAGTGTCTGCCGTGTCCCCTCCAGCGACACTAGGCGTCAACACAGCAGCCCGGGGCCGCTGGTCTTTGGGATGCTCTGTCCCCCGCTTGTGTGGAGGCGGCTTTCCCCACACCCCTGCTGCTGGTACCAGACATCTGTGCATCTTCCTGGGAGGTCTTGCCCTCACCAATGCTGCACTCCACTCGTGCTGCAGTGTCAGGATGTCCTTCCCCCAAACTTCAAAGAGGCATCCAGCTGCCCACAGCTTCTGACAGGCCCCCCAGCAGCCCCTACCCCCCACCTCAGGGTATTTGTGTCACGCCATCCCTTGGAGAGTGGGTGGCCCCAGCGCCTTGCACAAGAGGTGAGGGGCGTCACTTCCATGACTGGGCTACAAAAGGCCGGCTGCCCCCTCGTGCTGGAGTGTCCTGGTGGGAGGAGGCACCGGCCAACAACTCACGGGGAACTGAGGCCAGGAACTGGCCTGCCAACACCCTGGCGTTGAACCTAAACGTGGGTCCCAGTCGGATGAGACCACAGCCCTTCCTCACACCTGGAGGAAGCCTTGTGGCCGAGCAGGGCCAGTGGACCCAGCTAAGCTATGCTGAACCCATGACCCACAGAGACTGCAAGGTGATAACTCTGTTACTTCAAGCAGGGTAAGTTTATTATAACAATAGCTAATATCCCAACTTTTTCTGGAAGTCTGTGCTTTGCTGTCCAAATACCCTGTAAACAGCACCTTGAGCCATAAGCTCCGTGTGCATCTCCCTCCCCTACCCCCACAGTGAGTGTGGCACCACCACCCTCCCTGTTGCTTGGGTTGGGGCCCTCTGGTCCCTGTGCCTGGATCTCCCATTGGCCATCTGTCCCGTGGACCTGTTCTCCAGTCTCACATCCGTCTGTCCTGAGTGGCCGCAGTGGACTTCTGGACCTGCCCAGCTTGCCACCTGCTGGCTGTACTGTATGCTGCAGCTGGGGCACTGTCCCCAAATTCACCCTTGTCCCCATTGGCCAGTGCGTGGAAGCTTTTAGGATAAGGGCCTGGGCTGACCCACCTCTGGCTCCGGGTGCTGATTCCGGCCCTGGCTCTGCTGAGGACACTCCCTGTGCCAGACCCGCTCTGGCAGCCACGTAGGGCCCCCGCTGCCACCTTCTCCCTTGCAGAAGCCACAGAGAGAATTCACGCCCTCCCCTGGGCCACGGCGTGGTGGGGCCTGCTGCACGCAGTGCCGCGTGGACTCCAGGAAACGGCCAGTGTCCCTGCAGCAAGCTGGGTCAGCAGATACCCTGTCGCTGGCTCACTATTTTTCATTGTTAGGACTTGGTGCTTCTCTAAATCCCCCGTTCTTTTTTTAATGGTGCCTGTTCCTGCCTCACACGTTCTGCTCCCTTATCTAACTTACTCCTAGTCCCTCTCGTGTCCTCTGCAGGCCTCAGAGCAGAATGAGCCCTGCTGTCCCTCTAGGGGTGTCTCTTCCTGTCATTTGTCTGATGTGCTCGTTTCTAGCAGGGGCCGGCAGACCTTGTCTTGGGCCACGTGGGAACGCAAGGGACAAAGACTGGAGTGGGGGTCAGGACACATACTTAAGAAGAGGTGGAAGATGAGCAGGTATCCAGATATCAGGAGGCTGAGGGCAGACAGCAGCAGGACGAACACCCCAATGCCCAGGACCACCAGGGCCTTCGTCTTTACAGGGAAAAAAGGAAGGAAGAGCAGCCAAGTGTCCTTGGGCACATCTGCGGAGGCAAGGGAGACATGCATGCATCCAGCACCTGGGGCATGGCCAGCCCCTCCTTGGGAGGTGGGGGAGGGTGAGCAGCCCAAGGAAGCCCCTCCCCCGCCCCAGTGTGTGCCCTACCTCACCCAGGTGCCCTTGCAGCCCCCTGACTGAGGTGGGTGTCACAGCCCCACTTTACGGGTCTGGAAGGTGAGGCTGGGAGAGGATAACTAAGGGTCCGGGTTGCAGAGCCTGACCCCCTGCCTGGCTGAACCCCCGCCCTGTCCCAAGGGCCATGCCACTGTGCCAGGCCCTCCCTGTTCTCAGTCAGCCACCCTCACAGGGAACTGCAAGGCAGTAGCCAGCGCCTTGGGACATTTCCAGGACTTGGTCATCTGGGCCCCAAGGGCTGTTGACACTTCCGAACTTCGGTGTGAGGAAAGCACTGAGGAATCTGCAGGCAGGCCCATGGAGATGGAATCCAGCTGAAATGCTCTCATCCCACCACAGAGTCTGGGAGGTACTGATTCCAGTCCTTTACGTCGCATGGAAAGTGGCTGCCAGGCCCGCTGTGTGCCTCGGGGGCTGCAGCGCAGTGTGCATGAGGCTGGATGTACCATGGGGTGGCCGGCCACATGCTTGTCCCCTTAGCCGGTGATGTCTTGGTGAATTCCCACCAATGAGACCAAAGTGCCCCAGGGAACTGGCGGGTAAGCAGCCCCATGGAATCTTCTGGAACAGCAAACCCAGGAGATTGCCTCAGTCATCAGGCATTCATGGGCAGCACATCCACGATGGTTCTGGAGCGAGCAAGTTCCCAGAGAGAAGCACCTTCGGAGACCAGGCTGCCCTCTGTTCTGCCAGCGCGTGGCAGCGAGGGCCCAGCCGACGCCCACACTGGGAGGAAGTAAGGACATGTGCTATGGAACTCGGGTGCGCTGAGGCTGCTGCTTACCATGTGCGAGCCGCATTTCAGAGTGTGTTGGGGCAATGAGAGGCCCCGTGGCCGGGAGGACCTTCGCAGGGAATCCCCAGTGCCCACCGGTGACTGTTCTGAGGCGGCGGTCACCGGCCAGCCCCTCTGCTCAGGCCATGTGTGGAGAATGTCAGGAAGGATGGCAGGCGGAGGCCTCCAGCTGGCTGTGTGCAGAGCGCAGGCGGCTTTTCCCGCTGAGCAGGGCCGGGTCTCGCTGAGACTCCCACTGTTCCCTTTTACCATGGAAATAGCCAGGATGCACTCCGGAGCAGGTGCAGGTCACATGGCCCATCCCACCACGGCCCATCCAGCCCAGGTGCACTGAAGGCCTTGGGATGAAGGTGCACAGGGCATGGTGCCCTTCCAGGAAGAGGGCATGGCCGTGACGTGCTCTGGAGAGAGGCCTGGACCGGGAAAGGAAGCTTTGCTCTGAACCCTGAGGGCTGAGGTCCCCAAACACTCAGGACAGACACATGTGGTGCTCCGCTTGGGGTTCTCCCTGTGTCAGTGTCCAGGGCTGCTGTGACTGATGGCCATAGACCAGGCAGTTTCACCAGCAGAGATGAAGCCCCGAAGTCAGGGTGTTGCAGGGCCCGTCTCCCTCCGAGGCCATGGGGGAGGATCTGTCCTTGGATCTTCCAGCTTCTGGGGCTCCAGGCACCCCTTGGCTTGTGGCCATGTCCCTCCAGCCTCTTATAAGGATGTTTTCACTGGATCCAGGATCCCACACATTGCCAGGTAACCCATGATCATCTCAGGATCCTTAATCACATCTGGGAGGACCCTCTCTCCAAATAAGGTCACGGTCACAGGCCCGGGGTTGCGCAGTGATGGACAGACCTTTGAGGCACATGTGTTCCCAAGGCCAGGTTCCTGGAGCCGCTCAGCAGACACCTGCAGCCACACACCACCCAGCACCTTCCCCAGGCAGCCCTGCCCTCCTGCCCCACCCTGCTCCCTGCCAAGACCAACTACTGGGTGATGGGCACGGGGCCCCAAACCTGCCTTCTGGTCCCTGGGGGACTGCTGCCCTCCTGCCCGGCCCCACAGCTCACCCAGCTAGGGGCGGGCCAGACTGACATCCCCCAGAAGGAGAGCTTTCCCTGAAAGACAGCTGGAGGGAGAGGCTACCACCACGAGTGACCCAAGAGAAAGCAACGCCAGAGAGGAGCCCCCTCCACCCCCCCCACCCCCCGCCGTACCTTCATAGAGGGGATGAGTGCGCAGCACCTCCGGGTTGACTGAGTACTGGATGAAGACGTACAGCAGGATGGTGATCAGGCAGAGCAGGCTGGCCGAGGCGGAAACCAAGGAGCTAAAGAAATATCTGCGGGGGGCAGAGCAAGACTCAGGGCTGGGCAAGGTGCCCCTGACCCCGAACCCAAGGCCCAACCTTCTTCCTGTCTCCTGGCACCCCAGATCCCCAGAGGATGCCCTGAGGGCACCACCAGTTTCTGTGCCCCCTTCCCACCCCCACGCGGCAGTGAGAAGGGCCTGGCCTGGCTCCCAGGTGGGTACACAGAGGCTCCAGGCGGGTCGGGCTGCCTGCAGCTTCCTCCACACGCCGCCACTGCTCACCAGGGCTCCACCGGGTCAGGATCGGGACCACCACCCCTGCCCCCCATGTTGCACGGGATCCTGGGTGCTGTGCTTCCATCCAGAAGCATGGAAGCCCAGCAGGTCGGGGAAGCAGGGGTGCTGGGACAGGCGCCTGGCCGGCCAGCGGCCCACAGTGCATCATCTCCACACACCCTCCCGGGGCCTGTGCACACTTGTGTGCACAAGTGACATCTTGTGCTTTGGCATTAGGCCAGAATCACTCCTGTCCTCTTGCCTGTGCTCAGGACACAGAGAACAATCTAACCATGAAAAAATTAAATTCTGGTCAGCAATTCTTGGAATAATCTCCTGCTGCAAGGTCTTCCTTTGGGCTTTCTACCGTGGTGATATTTAAGGAAACTGTTTCTTTAGCATTTTCAATCTTCAGCAGTGTCTTTTACCCAGCTGAAATTTATCTGACTCCATTATCCTTTTCCAGAACATCTTGAGGTTTGTTTTTGTTTTTTTAACACATCTTTAGGCAGAGAGCTAAAACGAGAATGTCCTCAAAGGGTCATGTGGATGTGGAGGGCAGCCTGCATTGTGGCCCCTTGTCAAAGGCCCTGGAGGGCACGTGTCCTGTGTGTCCCCGAGGTGCAGGGGGCACAAACCTGGCCCCACACCTGGCTCTGGTTCCCAGGGAGCCTGTGGTGTGCGGTGCAGCTGTTCCAGCCGACGGGCCCACCCCGCAGCAGAAGGCCCTCGGCCATCCGGTGCTGCTGGCACCAGGCCAGAGGCGGCCCTCCCGGCAGGGTGAGGGCCAAAGCCTGTCCAACTGCAAGTTCGGGGCCAGAAACGTCGCTGTCGTCTCTGACTCCTGTGTCTGTGGTGCCTCAGCACCCAGTCTGGGCACTTCCCCTGGGGAGGCACGTCCTCTCAGGAGCTTATCACACTTTGCCAACTGTTTTGGCCAACTCGTCTTGTAAATGTAGTCATTTCCTCTTGCTTTCTCTGCCTGACGGTGGAAGGGACAGGAGGGAGTCTGGGACTCCACGTGGACAGGGGTGGCCATGCCCTCACCAAGACCCCCGCGCACATGGTGCCCTCCCTCACTTCTGCACACACACTCCTTGCTGCTGCCACTGCCCAGTGGATAGGAGGGCTCCTGGGGCCCAGCCGTCCCCACCAGGAACTTCTGCAGCCTTTTGTGCCCGGAGGCCACTGTCAGGACCTCGGAACTCCACCCTGTGTGCCCTGTGGGGCCCGGTCAGCTTGGTCCCCCTCAGTGGCAGGGCCACACACCCTCGCCCATCCCAGACAGCCGATCAGACCTCAAGGCGACCAGCCTGTGGCACCAAGACCTTAAGAGGAGCATCTGGGGGAGAGAAGAGAGCCCTGCTACCGTGAGGAGGCAGCCCCCCCACCACTCCAGCTGGCCTGGGGCTCCTCCTCTGTAGTGGAGAGGGCGACATGAGGGCTCCCAGGCCCCCAATTCTCATTTGACTTTTCTAATGATGACAGCTTTGCATTTCCTTCTGCTCAAAGCAGCAACGCTTTTGAAGCCTGAACAAGTGGAGCATTTCTTGACTGGGCTGCACGGAGCATGGCCCTCCTGAACCAGGCTGCCCGGAGCACAGACCACAACGCTCCTGGACCGGGCTGCCCGGAGCACCGACCACGACGCTCCTGGACCGGTGGCTGCCTGGAGCATAACCCTCCTGGACTAGGCTGCATGGAGCACAACCCTCCTGGACCGGGCTGCATGGAGCACAACCCTCCTGGACCGGGCTGCCCGGAGCACAGACCACAACACTCCTGGACTGGGCTGCACAGAGCACAGACCATGACGCTCCATGACCAGGCTGCACGGAGCACACCTGCTATGAGTGGTGGGTGAGCAGTGGAACCCCTTGCAGCGCCATGAGCCGGCAAAGGCCACTCTGAACTAGCTGGGGGAGCCCCTGCGACTTTCTTGGCCACTCACAGCCTGGGCCCTAGCACATGGGGTCCTGGCAAAGCCCGTGCAGGACTGAACACCTGCTCCCAGTGCAGCCTCGGCCCACATCCCCTGTGCTCTGACGGCCTCCCAGGAGAAAGCGCCCGGGTCCAGGCCAGCGGGTCAAGGACAAGTCAGCTCAGCCTGAGCCCCTCTGGATGGGGCTGGGCCTCCACATTCGGAAGGGGCTCCAGGCCAACACATTTCAGAGCCAGACAAGGAGAACAGAAAGACGTTAAGGACCGCTGTGCTGGGGACAGCATGTGACTCCTCCCACTGCCTGTGGCCCCCACCCTCTTACCCATGAGGCCCCCAGCCTGCAGGACCCCTCTCTCCGGGCCCCCTCACCCCTCCCCCTGACCAATCCCCCTCCCTCCCCCAGTCCTTTCACTTTCTCCTTCCCTAGCACCCCACCCCTCCCCCCTGCCAAGGACCTCTTCTCTCTCCACCAGGACCTCACCCCTCCCCACTTCGAGGTCCCTCCTCCCTTCCCCACCCCTGGCCCCTGCAATGCCCTTTTCCCTCTTCCCTGCTTGGTCTCCCTCTCCCTCCCCCAGGACTCTGCCCCTCCCTCCCGGACCTCCCCCTCCAGCCCCTCACCTGTAATTCCTGCCCCCTACACAGTTGTTAAGCCATTTGCAATGGTGGTCAAAGTCAAAGACACACTTGTTGCAGGCCCCACAGTGTTTAGCCTTCTGGCTCCTAGAAGGAAGAATTCACATGAGCAGCCCGTTAGCAGCATGTGTGGGAGGAAGACAGGGTCAGAAAGGAGAGACAGGTGGCAGGGAAGACCAGGCCCCAGGGGGGTTATCTTCCCTCAGACACGCCTGCCACACTGTGCCACCAGCTCCCATCCTGAGCCACAGGCCTCCCTCCCAGGCTGCCTGCTGAGCCCTCAGGGCTCTGACTAGCCCAGGTGGGGTTCCGGTGGGGGGGCTGGGACTCATCTGAGCCCTTAGATGGGTGAGGGGTCCTGCGTGTCTCAGGGCCACTGCTGGTCATTCAAGGAAAGCAGCACCGGTCAGCTGCGTGAAAACAGAAAGGCCGGGGCAGGACCCGCCTGTGCACAGCACGGAGAGGGGACGGGTCCACACGGCAGGGGCCGTGCCCTCGGGGCTGCCTGCTCCCACACCCTGGGCACTTACACGGTGACCTCACACAGGTGGCAATATTGGTTCTCGATGACACGCATGTGTTTGGATGGGTCAAAAGTGGGTACGCGCTCCAAGTAGTTCTTGAGCCGTACGTTGGTTTCAGCAGGATCGATGCAAACAGCAAGCAAGTGGACCACGAAGTAGAAACAGAAAAGCCCACCAGTCACCTGGGCGTGAGTGTGTCAAGGAACGTGCAGGCAGGCCTGGTCAACACGGCGAAGGTGCCCGCTCAAACTAGAAGCAGGACCCTGGAGGCGCCTGCTTACGGCCTGAGGGTGTGGACCCCGCGCTTCACCGAGGCAGCAAGGGAAGGCCTTCAGGGGCCAGCGGCCACCACGCTGGGTGCCGAAGTCGTGGGGGTTCTTTGGGCAGCAGAGATGCTCAGAGCACGTGCGTCGGGGGAAGAAGACAGTGTATCATCAAAAAATGAAGGAGGGGAGCAGGGAGGGCTCACACGGCCAGTCTGCACGGTCTGTCTGGGTCCCATCTTGTCTCTCCTCGCCCCTAGGCCCCTCAGGCTCTCTGGCACCCACTCCCGCCGTGGCACCCAGGGTAAAACCAGTCCCCGGGCTCCCACCCTCATCCTCCCCTTCGGGACCAACACACTGTCTGTCCCCTTGGAAACCAAACAGAAGAGGTGGAAGCCGCCTCCCTGTCAGCCCTGCCCTGCTTCCCAGGACCAGTGCTGAATGGGAGGGTTCAGGGTTTACAGGTTGGGTTCCCGGGTGTGGTTGGGGGAAATGACCCAGCCTGGGAGGCGAGGCCATGGGTGCACGGGGTTCTGCCGGGATTTGACAGGGGTGGGGGTTCGGAGCAGGGGGCTGGGGCTACTGCTCAGGCCTGCGGGAAGCCCCCTCGGGGGGTCCTCCTCAGACCTGCCAGCACCCTCGATTCCGCCTCTGAGCAGCCTGGGGTCCTGCCTCCACAATGCACTAGCCTGAGTGGGAGGCTGCTTCTGGCCCAAATCGCTCATTCCTCCCTCGTCCTCCAGCCTCTAGGCACCACGTGCAGACCCAGGGCTCAGGCTGCCAGATGAAGGCATGGAGGCGATGGGGACCCAGCCCTGCTGGGGGAGGAGGGCAGGAGGAGGGCAGGAGGAGGGCAGATGAGAATGAGCTGAGGGCCACGAGGATCAGCCCAAGCTGGTGCCCAGGCCAGGGGTGAGTGGAGGGGTGGCTGAGAACCAGCCGGGCCCTGGGGGACCTGCACGGGGGCACGAGACTGACCAGATCACTCAGTGCCACATAAGGGTTGTGGTGACACCAAGGCCCTTCCTGTGGCCACCGGACCCTGCAGGGCTGGGTAAGGCCTGAGCCTCCCCTGCTCTGCTGTCCCATTCAGGGTATGGGGCTACGGCCGGGTGGTCAGGGGTCTGGTCAGGCTTTGCCGTCACAGCTGGAGACACCAACACAGTGCTGGTATGCCATCTCCCTGCACCTATTCCCTGAAGCCTGAGGCGCTGGCTGGAGGCAAGCACTGTTTGTGTGGTTACTGGGGCAGCGGGAGCAGGTCCTGAGCAGAGGGGTCCGACCCAGGACAAGAGGTGCAACAGGAAGGCCCCTTCCTCTGTCGCATCAGAAATAGGCAGGCAAAGTATGGGGGAGGGACTGAGGCGTTGGGGCCCTTGGAGACATTGTAGGGGCAGCGTGGTCTGCACTATAGCCTCAAACTGGAGGCAGCAAGGCCCCTGACCTGAGCCTGATTTTCCCCACATGTCCCAACCCTGCAGGTGCCGTGGCCAGGCCACTCCCAGAACGTGTCCCCCAGGAACAGAGGGGCAGCCCCCCGCCATGTGGTAGGCAAGCCCCCTTAAGCACGAACACGGGTTCATGACAGGTCACCCGTGGGAGTGACACGGGTGAGCAAAAGGCCACCTCGTTTTGCCTGGCCGTTCACACCATCAGCCACTTGGCTGAGAAGTGTCAGCAGGTGGGCACCACACCAAAGTTCTGCCCCCACATTCAGATGCCCGGGTTATGGGTGTCTCTCAGGTTGCAGAGAATAACAAAAAGTAAAAGGGACAGGGTAGGAGGTCTCCAGATGCAGAAGGCCAGGCCCTGCCCTCGAGGCCTCATCCCCTTAGAGACAATCTGTGTTTGGTAAACACAGCTCCGCCAGCCCAGGACACATGCCCTCCTGACCTTCCTTTCGGGTCCTTCAGGTTCTGCGGCAGGAAGGGGTGAGGCGCCCCCCAGAGCTCCCACCACCCGCCACCAGCCCTGCAGTCACTGAGGCTAACCTAACCAGGGGTTTTGCCTGGCCACGGCGCAGGCCCTGGGACTAAGACAGGTCACATCAGAGGCCAGTCCCTCAGCACAGGGACCCTCTGGGCCCTTCACAGGGGCAGGGCGGTGGGGGAAGCTGGCCTCTGAGGTCAGCAGGGAACCAGGGGTCCGCCTCCTCTGCTTTGTCTTCTGGAGGTGCAACGGAGACCCTGCCCTCCCTCCTGGGGCAGCAGCCCCTGCAGCGCCGAACGACGCTGGCGCCCCCCGGTGGCCAAGCGCTTCGGAGCCTGGGGGAAAGGAAGCCAGCCAGAACCTGGGACTTGGGGCCAGCCAGGGGCTCCTGGGAGAAAGGGTGTGCAAGTGAGCTCAGGGCGCCCTCTGGGCCCAAAAGCAGGTGAGTTCTCAGAGTGCTCCCTGCACAGAGAACACGAGGCAGCTCGAGAAGGCCCCAGAACAGGCTGAGCCACAGCGAAGGGAGAAGGGAGACAACGGATTAGAACCCAGAACGCAAACCCACGGTCAGGGACGGAGGTTAGGATACAGGTAGAGGGGCAGCTGGAGGCTGCAAGGAGGCCAGGAACTGGCCCTCCCCGGAGCTGGCCCCTGCCGACACTGAGGGCTTCTGGTCCCAGAACGAGAGAGGGCTCCCTCTCAGAACTGGGAGATGTTTCGCTGTGGTGCGAGTCCCAGTGAGAGCGCCATTCTGACCAGGAAGTCGTGGGTCGGGCACTGCAGGCCTTTGTGCTGGGACAGAGAGAGGAGACCCCTTGCCACATGCAAAGCGTGAATTGTGACTGGATTCTGGATTTAAAAACCCGACAAAGCAGGTTTTGGGGACCAGTGGAGAAATCTACAAGGCTGGCCGACTTCTGCCCATCCTCTTGTGTGTGAAAGACACAAGTTACACGGGGTGATGTGGGGCGTGGGATGTTGGCTTTGGAGGCCCCACCTAGCGTCGCCAACCCTGGGCCACAGGCCTAGAAGTGGGGCAGCTGCATGCAGACACACAGGACCCACATTCCCGGCTCTGTGCCGCTGGATCAGACACCCTGAGGGCCCCACAGGGGGAGGCCGGCCAGATCAGGGGCTGCGTGGCGCTGGGCAGGGGGCAGCAGGCTTGCACATCAGGCCATGGGGGACGCCCAGGCTCACTGGTGGGGTTGGCCAGCGGTGGCCCCCGGAGCACGGATGCGCTGGCGGAACTGAGGTCCGTCACTCACAGAGTGAGGTGTGAGGAGGGGGCTAGGCTGGCGATGCCCGCCTGGCCAGGGGAGGAGCACTCGGCTGCACCTGCCACGCTCCACCACGGGGCCTGCGCGTCAGCCCCAAGTGCGTCCCTGATGCCTGCCCACCTGGCCTGAAGCCTACTCTGGTGACGTGTCTGGAACCTCCTTTCAAGGCCACCACGGGGTTCACAGTCCCCACTGTGTGGCTCCTCGCAGCCGGCAGGTTTCCTCTCTGGCCTCGGCCACTCCAGGCCCGGCCAACACCCGTCACCAGACTCACTTGTTGCAAGAAGGGACACGGTTATAATCGGTGTCTTCCTTGCACCCCTGGCGTGGTTCCCCCACCAGCCAGCCTGACCCAGCCCACTGCAGACCTGCAGACAAGTGGGGCCCGCATGGGGCACCCCAGACCCTGAGAACGAACGCCATGTGAATCCCTGGGACTCAGCCTTCAGTTTCTGAGCCATCCCTGTGACCCCTCTGCGACCCTTTCCTGTCGTCCAGGCTGCCTGCCTCACCCCAAAGACCCTGGACCCCAGGCGTGCTCTCCCTGCACTGACAGCAGGCAAGCAGCAGACACCCCTGTGCTTTTAGCCCCAGCCCCAAGCCAGTGAGCCACACAGAGAACAAACGTAAGATTTCAGGCAGCGTGGCCATGGCGGGTGTCTGGGGTAAAGAGGGGGGGTGGGGTCGCAGAACAGGGTGCGGACCCATGGGTGACTCGGGTGTGGGGGGCTGGTAGGCATGGCAGGGCCCCGAGCCAGATCTGGGCCAGGGCCCGCGGGGAGCCTCCCTGGGACAGCAGGCACTGCTCCCACAGTGAAGGATACACCATACGTGATCAAGTTCCAGTTAGGTGGCAGCAAGGGGACGAAGATACAGAAGTTGGTGAAGGCCAAGATGAACAGTATGGTCCAGGCCACCACCTGGAAGGTGTGCAGGGGCCACGACCAGCCATTCACTCTGGACCAGCGGCGGGGCGAGGCCTGTTTCCTGCTGGCTGCCCACAGGGCCCCTCTCTGGCTCCGGCTGCACAGATCCATCTGCAAGACGGGTGGAGGGCCACCCCCACCCCCGGGGACACCGAGGAAAAGGTTGCAGGAAAAGCAGACCCTATGACCACGCGACACTTCTGTGTGCTGAAATCCTCAGGGAATCTTCTGCAAGTTTCCCTTGAGGACGTTCCTGCTCCAGAGCAAAGGCCTGCTGACCAAGGGGCTTCTGGGGTCTCTGGGCACTCTGGGGACACCCTGGTCGAGCTGAGGGGCTGGGAGGGAGCCGTGGCCACTTCTGGCCAGGTGTCAGTCTGTTGGAGAAGGTGAGCCACATCACAGCCGCCCCCGGCAGAGCCGAGGGTCCTGGGGACTTTGCCTCATTAGGGCGGATTTCTGACACTCTTCTCGGGGTGTGGGGCCAGGCAGGGCTTACCTGATCAGTGAGACCCCTGGGGGACCACAGAGACCATCCCACATGGACGGCGAGGCCAGCACCCCGGGGGTTGGAGCACAGAAAGGCACCCTGTGTTACAAACGACACAATTCCCGCACGGAAACAACATTTGGATGGAAGTACCGGCCAATGGGAAGGATGCTTCTGAAAACCAAACCCCACTAACGGGGAGGTGGGCTCTAGGGTGTAACCACAGACCTTGGCACAGGGAGGTGAAGCAGGGATGTGGGAGAAATTGGAAGTGCCATGGAGGATGGCAGTGGAGACAGCACTTATCTTGTCGAAGGAGCGAGGGGGTGCGCAGAGGACACGAGGGCACAGGGAAGGCACGGGAGGGCGCATGTCAGCCCAGGAGCCCGTGGAAGGCAAGGGTGGGCCACATCCTACGGGGCTTCCCAGGACAGAAATGGTATCACTGACGTGGAAACACTGAGGTTGCAGCTGGCATTGGATTTGGTAAAACTTGAAACAGAGCGAGTTTTCAAGTTCTGAAAGTACTTTGAACCCGAACAAAGACAGCCAAAGTGTCACGGGAACATGGGACTGAGAGTGCACGTGTGGGGGCACCGCAGCAGCACTCCTCGGAGGCCCCCCGAAAGCTTCCCTGCAGCCAATCTCAAAGTGGCACCAAGAGCAACACTCCGCGGAGGGTGAGCGCAGCCTTGGTCCCTGGGGCAGGCCCACAGCGCCATGAGTGTGAGGTCGCAACCACGCACACGGCCCAAGCAGCCGCGGCGGGAGGTGCACACTTACCCAGTCGCCAGGAGTGGCTGTGGTGGGCACCACCAAAGTCGGGCCCCGCGGGCTCCGCAGTCACGTGGGCTCTGGTGAGCCGGGGGGTCTGGAGAGAACAGCTGCAGGTGGTAGCAGGGGCCTCGCCCCGGGCCCCCTGGCGGGGCAGGTGTTCGGCTCGAACACCCCCTTGGATCTTCTGGTTTGGTTTTTCAGTCTCAGAAGATTCCAGCAGTTCTCACCAGGACAAATACACAGTTACCAACAAACGCACGGGTTCCTGATTCCTGCCGAGACCAGACGGCACAGTTAACGTGGGCTCCGTGTGTGCACAAGACACCCGTGCGGACACGTCCATCCACATGCTCACGCTCACACACCACGCACGGAACACACGTGCACACGCAACACACCGCACATACCACATGCGTGACGTACCACACACATACACCATAGAGCGCATACACATGTGGAACACACACCACAGAGACATACACATGCACCACACGTACAGCACACACACAAGACACACACGCAAC
Organism: Acinonyx jubatus; assembly: GCF_027475565.1. Classification (NCBI taxonomy): domain Eukaryota; kingdom Metazoa; phylum Chordata; class Mammalia; order Carnivora; family Felidae; genus Acinonyx; species Acinonyx jubatus. Next base: position 61,437 of record NW_026463939.1, read on the forward strand.
ATAGACACACACCACAAACACACACACACACCCACAGCATAGGCACACAAGATTTCTTGACTCATTTCTCGTTCCTCACCTTTCTCGTGCTATTTCCTCGGCCTGGAGCCACGTCGTTCCCCACCCCCTCCGCTAATGGCCATCTCTTGCCTTTGGAGCCTGTGCTGGTGTCACTCCCTAGATGACCTCCTAACCACCCCCCCACCCCCACCAGATCTGAGCCAGTCCCCCCGTCTACTCCTTCCGCAAATGCCAGGACTGTTCCTCTGGATTCAGCCTGCAGGAAGGGAACCTAACGATCTCCCTCTTGGGCAGACTCGGTGGGGCCTGGGTCCCCTCTTAGCCCAAGCTCAGTTCCTGACATTCGTTTTTCATTACTCCTAAGGGTTTAGTCCAGGTTTTGGTGTGAGATGTGTTGGAGCCGCAATGCTCCCACAAGACCATCGTCACCTCCACGTCCCCAACACAAACATGGCCGACTCACAGAAGCTTCGAGCAGAGGCTGCTGCACTGGCCCAGTGTGACTGTGGATGGTGACCCTGCCCCCTGCCAGACAGACACCGTCACACCATGCTCTCTGAACAGGGCGTCCTGGGCACACCTGCGTGTTTATGCTATCACAGCCTGGCAAACGTGACCTTCTGAAACCTGACACAGGTCCTGACAGCCCCTGAATCATTATTTCATTCTGTGTCTTGCTTGGGGATGCGCACAGGTTGTGCTTCTGAGTTCTCTGGTCACAGTAGAAGCAGGAGACACCTACCTCACTGGGAGACAGAACCCGCTCCACTTCCTTCCTGGTTAACAGTCCAGGCAGGACTGAGGATCACAGTCTCACTTGGCCCAGGCCTGAGAAACAACAAAGGCCCAGTTGCTGTGGCAATGATGGAGCCCAAGGTGCCTCATAAAGCCAGGGCCGGCCCCACCCTGGCGCCCCCACAGCCAACGGGGGGCAGGGCGGGTCCAGCTACAGACACCCTGTAGAGAAGGCCTGGGGCCCCCACAGCCAGCTGGGGACACCCTGCAGAGAAGGCCCCCGTGGCCGGGGTGGGGCCAACTGCTGGTCTGGGTCATTCCTACATCCAGCCTGACTACCTGGGCTTCCACGTCCTCAACACATACCCCCTTTGGCCCAACACACCATGCAGAGCGATCTTCAGGAGCAAAGAGTCCCTGGGGATGACAGGGACGCTGATCCTGGCAGCTTTGTCTGACCACAGGCGGGCGAGAGGAGATGGGGCCCAGGATGAGGGGCCGCAGCGAATGAGGGTGCTGGAGGCCGGTGGCCGGGCGGGGGAGGGGAGAGCGGCTGCCCCTTATGGGCCCTGCACACCAGCACCCGCCTGTGGGCAGCCCCGGGCTGGGGCCCGCACAGCTCTGCGTGCTAACCTCCACCTGGAACCACATCCCAGGGAATCCCGTGCCCAGGCCTGCCGGCCACCACTGTCCACAGCGCTACCCCGGGCCAGGCCAACATGCCACCAGAGACCCAGGGCAGACGACAGGCTGCTTGACCAGGCTCTCAGACCCCCAAGAGCCCAGCCATCGGCACAGCAGAGGCCGTGGATGGTGGGAGATGCCAGTAACTGAACACAGTTCAAGTTCAGGGCAGGGCACCCACCAGAGTGCAGGCCTCCCACAGTGCACTCACTTTCGAGCCGCCACGTCTGACACGGCATGTGAGTGTTGGCTGTGAGGCCACCACTCCCACTGGCAGAGCTCAAGCTGCAGCAAAGTTTAGTCTTTACAGCGCTTGAAAGTGCTTTTCGGTAAACGAAGACGAGCAAGGTATCGGCCTTCTGCATAGAACGGGTTTCCCCAGATACGCCTGTGTGCAGGCTGCTGGCCCCTCGCTGGGGTTTTTTCTGGGGCCTGTGGCCTCAACCCCTCCACTCGGCAGACCCTGAAAGAGGCACCAGGGAGTGGGGCAGGGGAGGCACTACCCCAGGGGTCCCCCGAGTCTGCAGGTGGTCGGGCCTCCTGGCTGACCTGGAGCCACGGTGACCTCAGCCACTCACACCTATGAGAAATGTGCCTCCAAAAGAGACATCTTCGCTCCAAGAGAAAAACTTCAGAAGCTACAACACTAAGAAACAGACTAAAAACCAGAGCCGTAACCCCCGCCCGGGACAACCAGGACTTTTCCCACACACAACTGCATGCCCTAAAATTCTAATGGGCCCCACTCTGTGCTGTGGGCCCCACTCTGTGGGCCCCACTCTGCAACCCACTCTTGTCCCCTCTACTGCAGCCCAGTGTCCCCTTCCCTCAACACAGACTCCCCCCTAGTTTTAGGGTGCACAGAGCACTCCACCGAGTGTGATCCTCAACCTGCCTGACAGGAAGGTCATTCACAAGCTCTGTTACGGGCCTGCTGCAATCCCGCTGCGCACACACCTAAGCACCCAACCCCCAAAGGGTCAGCACTGGGGCTGGGGGCAGGGATGGCGGAGGAGTGAGGTGGAGTGCGGGACAGGTAGGCGCTGGCACTCACGTGCACACACACAGGCACCAACACACACACGCCAACACATGTGCTCACACATGTACGGACATTGACTCACACACATGCTCACACACGTGCTCACACATGCACTAGCACAATGTGCATGTGCACACCCGTGCACCAGAATAAACGTGCACACGCGTGCTCACACATGCTCACATGTCACGCGTACTCATGTGCACACAGATGCACATATGAGACTGCACAAGCGTGCAACACTCACACATGTGCACACTCTCCACCTCACTGGTCTTGTTTGGAGTGTGGCTTCCCACAGAAAAGGCAGCAAGATGGACCCCCATCACCTGGCACTGTCTGCCCACACAGCCCCTTCCTGGAGAGTCAACAGCATGGTTGAGGTGCTGTGGTGCTCCCATGCATCCGTGGCTGACACGTGGCCACTGTGGCTCTGAGGGACACTCCCCCTCTCAGGCCACCTGCCCCCAGTTATTCTGACCACCAAGAGCACCTGTGGGTTCTGACCTGGATCCTGCCAGCTTCCTGGGGCAGCAAGCCCAGGGAGGCGCCCCAAGCCCCAGGTCCCCCCTTCACGGCTGTGTGTGACACACCCAGGAAGGAGCAGCCTGACCGTGGGGTCTGTCCTCCTGGGGACTTGCTCCTTTGCTGGCACCTGCCACGGCTTCCTGACGCCTCAGCTATGCAATGTTTTGCTCCCCTTCTCCTGAGGTTCCCAAGGCGCCCTACCAGTGCAGCAGGCAGTGGCCAGCAGGGCTGGCCCACCCCATGGCACTTGTGGGCCGGGGGACGTCGTGCTGTCCACTGCCTCCGTCACACATACCCCCTTCCCCCAGGATTCACTCTGCCCTGTGAGGTGACAGAAGCGCCAATCTTGTTTTGTTTTAATATTTTGAAGTTTATTTATTTTGAGAGAGAAAGAAGTGCGCGCATGTGCGTACAAGTAGGGGAGGAGCAGAGGGGGAAAGAGAGACTCCCAAGCAGGCTCCGCACTGTCGGCACAGAGCTCGACATGGGGCTTGAACCCACAAACCGGGAGATCATGACCAGAGCCAAGATCAAGAGTGGGACGCTTAAACGACAGAGCCGCCCAGGCGCCCTTCCAATTCTGTTTTCAAAAAGGAAGCCACCTGGAAGTTGTGCAGGGTGGGTAAGAGAGACACACTGCGGGCGGAGAACGGGGCCAGACACAGAGTAAACGCGAGAGGGTGAGCAGCCGGAACGGACGCTGCTGACCGCCTGTGACAAAGGTTCTTGCTGAAAAGTCACTTGGAAGTGGACACTTACAGGGGCGCCTGGGGGGCTCAGGGTGGTTGAGCGTCCGACTGCGGCTCAGGTCATGATCCCACGGTTTGTAAGTTCCAGCCCCATGTCGGGCTCTTAGCTGGCAGCTCGGAGCCTGGAGCTGCTTCCGTTTCTGTGTCTCCCTCTCTCTCGGCCCCTCCCTCTCTTGTGCTCTCTCTCAAATATAAACGTTGAAGAAAATTAAAAAAACAAACAAACAAACAAAGAAGTGGACACCTATGGGGCTGCAAACAATTACATGCAATCGCTCTGTATTTTATTGAGATCTCTACATTTTGCAAATGTAAACAAGCATCCAGTAAACACATCCAGATTAAAAAAGTCTATGGACACAGCACATCACTGTCGTCAGGGGGCAGTGTCAGCTTCCAGCAGAAGGCAGGCCTCGCCCAGCACAGAGCCTATCCCAGGCCGGGAGGGCGCGGCCCCACCATGACCTGCTTCGGAAATGTGGGGACGGCGGGGAGGGCGGGCAGGGCAAACAGCACACAGGACCCTCAACGTGGGCATCTCTTGCCTCCCAGGGGGTGCTCGGGAAGGAAGCTGGGGCAGGATGGTATGTCCCGGCCAGCCACAGAGAGGAGCTTTACAGACCCCTCAAAGCTCAAGAGACAAAGCACAACGGCTCAACCCCACCCAGTCACACACCTGTATGTGTGCTGTCCACTGTCCAGGATTCACGGGGCTACCCACAGAAACACGGGATCCGCGTGTGGCTGACATGATGCCAGAGACACCTCCCCACCTCCCCGGGGCTGCTTCCCGCATGCCAGAGGGGACAAAACGAAAGTCTCTGTCTCACGACAAAAACTGTACACACAAATAAAAAAATAAAAAACTAACGGAAGTCTATCTACAAGGCTAGCTCTTTGCAGAGGCTGCAGGTTCTGGAAACTGAAGAAATTCGTATGGGTCGTGGGTCACCTCTGGCTGCTCCCCGATGCTGAGGCCAGAAGGACTTCCTGCAATTGTGGGAAAGACAGGTGTTCACACAGTGGATCCACACACACGTCGCGGTTCACACCGGGCCGAAAACGTGTCCTAGTGACGGCGGTTAGTGAAACCACAACTCAGCCATAGAGCCCGCTTGTTACTCAGCCAAACCTCCACCATGGACGAGCACGCCCGAGCCCACAACGTCAAGACGTATTTCGCGAGCCCGACCTTCTATCTGGGAACTACAACAGGAGCATGGGGAAGTAAGGGAGTAAATTCAAGGAGCCAGGAAGCGTTTGGTTCCCTTCCTGGTGGGACTGAAATCCCGGTGGGGCCCACACACCTGCCCGCTCTGTCTCAGTAAACACAGAAGGCCCCAGGCCACCTGCTCTCCCCTCAGGGCCCCGGAGGATCGACACACTCATTGACACTCTGTGTTAGGACTAAAAACGGGAGTGGCAGAAAGAAACAAACGTTCCCCGAGTTGAACTCAGCGTCTGAGGCTCGTTCTGCCCCTTCCAAGGTCCCTGGGGTGTAGCCAGCTGGGGCTCCTCATGACGCAGGGCCGGCCATGTCTCACGGCCACTCCCCACGATTCCTCACCCCAAGTGACTTCCACTCACACGCTTCAGCCCCGTGCAGCTGCCCGACTAGAGGGCGGTATCAGCGCCCCAGGGGCAGGGGCACCCTGCAGAGGGAGCAGCCCACAAAGTCCCGGGGCCACCTTACCCAGGTGGTGCTGGTCCCTACTGGAGGGGGAGGTGTTGGGCAGGGAGCTGAGGTTGGAGGACAGCCAGGAGCCCCTGCGCTCTGCCTGTGCCTCGTGTAGGTCCTGCAGAGGCGTACAGAGACACAAGCAACCAGGAGAAGAGGGAGGCTGCAGCGCAGATGACTGGCAGGCCTGACGTCCATCCGCCGGTGGGCAACATCCCCACTACGGGGCGAGCCTGCCTGCAGCGACCCCGTAACACACACCACATCTGGGAGGGTCCTGCTCGCGAGGCACCCCAGAGATGGAGCTGGTGACAGGACCCAAAGAGAGCCCGCGGGACACGAGCTCTGCCCAGACACCCCTGACGCGACCTTGCCCCCTGTGAGAGCCGGCTGATCCTGTCCCGAGCCTCGTCAGCTGCGTGCTCCACCAAGGCCAGCACGTGCTCCTCTGCCGTGCTGTCAGTCAGGCTGCAGGCATTTCCTTCCGGCTCAAACGTGCAGCTGCGAGGCAAGAACACCACACACGTCACCGGGGCACGTGCTGCTCCCACCTCACCACAGTCAGTCCCTACCACTCCCCCCAAGGCACCATGGCTGGGAGCAGGGGCACGAAGTACTCCTTGACCCTGTCCTCATGGCTGTAACTGCAGCAATACGCGAGGCCTCCACGAACAGCAAGGGAGACCCAAACGGCCGCTGGAGGTGTCTCGTGTCTCAGCTGCACACCTGAGTCGATCTAAGAGCAACCTGACGGCAACCTCACTACTCACAATGTCATTCGAGGCACCGTTGGAAAAAGAGGCAAACCTCCATGGAGCGTGGAGACACCAGAAACAAGGGTGAGCTGGGAGCACAGGTCATGAGGCAAAAGGGGCATCCCGAGGCTTCGGCAGGTGGCCTCAGACCCCCACACAGAGAAGAGCTTTATTTGAACAGCCAAGGGTCGCTGGGTACAGCACCCAACGGATGTGGTCTCTCCTGTGGAAGGTTCCAGAAGCATATGGACAGATTCCATCCAAGGAGCTGTGGGACCAAATTCTGCCTGCGGATCCCAAGCCTGCAAGAACCCCCCCCCCCCCCCCGCCCAGGGGTGGATGGCTGCAGGAGTTGGGGGGTCGGGTATGATGAGAATGAAGCCCCCCCCCCCAAAGCGTGTCACTTGCCTAACAGCACAGCTATGTCCCCCGCTCAGGGACAGCCAAGCCAGGCCACCAACAAGTGTCCTGCATAGGAGGGAACGTCTTCAGAGTGAAGGGCCAACAATCCCTGCAACACACATATGGGAACAGCAGTGTCACACCTGGAACAGAGCCTGCGTATGGCTGGCAGGGGCCGTCCAGCCCTTGTGCCCCCAGGTCCGTTAGCGTGACAAGGCCCGGCTGGTCCAGGTTGCCGGCCAGCTGCCTGGAAACACCTGAGACCAGAGCTCACACGCAGCCTCTGGGGACCAGGCTCCTTCCAGCAGGTAGGGTGGGGGTGGGGGGGTCCACGAGCTACTCCACAGACACGGGCGCCAGCACAGGCTCACCCTCACTCACATTCCTGAGGTGCGTTTCCCGATACCTGATAACTTCTCTACTTCCTTTTGGATTCCTTGGCAGTTTCAACTTGTACAGATGCTGCTTCAGGAACGAGCTCCTCCAAAGCCGTGTCTTCGTTGCCCAGAAGATCTGCCTGCTGAGAAAAATCCATGTCCTGCATAAACGACATGCTGTGCTTCAGAGCTAACAGCCGCTCCTAGAATCAAAAAGGACAGAGCAGCAGGCCTTTACCTCTGCCTCACAGCCGAGGCGCCATGGCGATGGGTTGGATGTGGACAGCCGCAGCCTCGCCTGGCCTAACAGCGGGCTCCCATGGCGCTACCGCGGCAGGTGTAGGTGGGAGTCAGCACCACAGGCGCGGCCGACTGGCTGGGAGCACTCGGGGCTGGCAGAGGGGGACGGGCCAGAGGGCACAGTGGCCCTCACCTCACCTACAGGCCGATCAGGTACAAGGCACTGGTCCTAGATGCGTGACACATGCAACCTGGCTCGTGGGACAGATCTGGGAAGCCACTCTGGATGGCCAAGACGTCCTGTCCGGACTCAGTGAGGCAGCCACGTAAAACAAATCACAGTCTGGCTGCAATCCATCAGACACCCACACTTAGATCAACAGATCCAGCACTTTCCACCAACCCTAAAGGAGACGTTCCAGCTGGCGCAGGAGCAAGAGAGAGAGAGAGAGAGAGAGAGAAGAGAGAGCACCTGGAGGGGAGGGTGGCCTGGGATGTGTACCCTAGAGCAGAAGCTCCGCGCCACTGCCAGTGATGGACTGGTGGAAGCATGTCAGTCAGTGGGGGTGGGGCTCTGTGTAGGCATCGAGACAGAGGGGAACTCACGTCTCTGTGGCTCCCTGCTGCCGTGGGTTTCTTACTTTGCTCATCTTAAAGCCTGCGTGAAGGATCTCCTTGGTCTACTTGTAGTACACGGTGTCTGGTCTGTTGTAGGTCATCGCGTTATCACACATCAGTTTGAAATCTGCCTGAAAGGGAAAAAAATAGAATCTGTCGAACTTGAACCACTAAGATGCCAGCCTCTGTCAAGAGGCTAAAACTGAGTGGCAAGCAACTAAACCAGGCTCTTCAGCTTCACAAATGGTTTTTAACGACTCTTTGAGGAAAGTTTCAGACCTTACAGTGAGAAGCCTGCCAAACCTAGAGCTTCCTCTTGAGCACGACACATGCTTGCTTTCTGTTTCTGTTGTTTTATTCTGAGAAAGAGAATGTGTGTGTGAGCAGGAGAGAGACAGAATCCCAAGCAGGTTCCACGCTGTCATCACAGAGCCTGACGTGGGGCCTGAACTCGCGAACCATGAGATCATGACCTAAGCCGAAACCAAGAATTGGACGCTTAACCGACGGAGCCTCCCAGCTGCCCCAACAGGTGCGCGTTCTAAGAACACCGCAGCTCCCTCTCTCCATCTCCAACTCCCCCGCTTTGGGAGAAATCAGATGTAAATAGGAACAAGAAGTGACAGCCAGGTCCTTTTAAGTAAAAGCTGAGGGATGAGCAGAGACCTGAGCACGTTCACGTCCTCTCTCTGGGATTTTGCCACAGAATTCAAAACTTGGTCTATCGGCGATTACTCTAATAGCATCAGCCAAAAGGCTTTCCGTAAGATAGGAAAATCTTGCTGAACAGCTTACATTAAAAGCAAGCTATTGGACATTTCCATATATCATCACCCCAACCAAATTACAGACAGCACACACCTGTCACAGGTGCGCTGGCCATGAGGACGCATAAGGACAGCTGAAGCCAGCCAGACCCTGACTGAACCCCAGCACTGGCCCCACGGCCAAGGTCCCCAGGGCTGGGCCTGTGGCCCTCAAGTCCCCACCCTCTGCAGGCCTTGATGTAGCAGTCTTGAGGACAAGGCAGAGGGGGGACACTGCTCACATCCAGGACTTGTCACGGCAGCAGAGCCAAACCAGCGCCCGACAAGGAAGGTGGAGGATTGAGGGCCGCCCGCCCCAGTACCCTTTCATGTGGCACAGCCTCTGAGGCTCAGCAAACACGCTCAGTCATGTCACCAGAAAATGACAGTGATAGAGCTAAGCCTTCCAAATTGAATAGAAACTAAGAAAGAAACCCGATGCCTTTTCCTAAATGACATCATTACCAAAGTGTCAAGCACTCATCTTGATCCGCCCCTGGTTTCAAAGCCAACAAACAATTCCTACCTCGCAGTTTTACCAAGAAACAGAGTTCAGAACTACACGCTAGAGAGTCATAGCGGCGGTGGTGGCGAGGTGGCATTGGCGGCGTGAGTAATTTATTAGGAATAGTATTATTAAGTGTTAGCATATAAATTTTATTATAATAAAATATATTAAAATAAAGATATTTCTGTAAAGAAAGAAACACCAAATAAGCTTCTTATGGAAAAATCACATAACATTAAGTAGGTAGTTTACAGCCATCCGATATGAATCCTGGGATATTCTCATTTCATACAAACAGAAGTTTTTAATTGTATGCAGAATATATGCACTAAGACCATTTTGTTAAGTATTTTCACTGAATACTCTACCTAAGTTATCAACTACATATCCCCTTAATTATAACAGGAAAAAAATTTACTTACAATAACTGTACAGTAAACATTGAATATAATATTAAGTATAAATATAATGCATAAATGTATGTTTTATTTCATAAAAACTGAAAATGAAAGTGAGGGATTCATGTCTGTTATATTCCTCAGTTTTCCCAATTTACAAATGCTTAAACAATCCTATCATACTGAGGATGATACTGAGGATCCACTAGATCAAATATTGATTCCCATTATAAGTAGAAATCATTTCAAAATACAATTATGATCACAAAATGAAAATTTTAGAACTTTATCCTACATAGATTTCTCTAAAGAATGGTTGGATTGACATCAGCTTCATTAGAAGACAACTTATGTTTAAAGCCATCATATCTTTCTATACTATTCTTCTTTTGCATCCTTAATCACTTGTATGATATATTCCTTTTGCTACATAACTAGCCGTCCCAAAGGACTTATTCTAATGGTACTCACCTGCATCCTTGAACATATATACCATCTTACACTGACTGTAAATAGCCAAACCACCTACTTTGTCAGTTCAGAGACAACAAATCAATGCATGATAAATAACACCATTCCACTTTGGACTAAAAAACAGGAGGTTAAAGTGTTTCCCATTATTGCTACCAAGAAAAAAAGAAAATTTTCTGCCTTTGAAAATAGGCGTTGACTTCTCTTGACAGAATGTAAGTTTATCTACAGAAAAGATCCACGAATTCTTAACACATTTTTTTCATAATAAATTAGTCTGTCCTTTAAAAAATAAATGTAAGAAAAAACTGTATATATTCTCTATAACAAGTAGGTAAACCATTTCACATACCAACAAAGAGTTAAGTAGTGTGTATTTCTATACGCTACTGTATAGATATAGGTATATTCCTATATTGAGGTTCTTATAAGGCAGACAGATACACATATGAATACATATATCACAAGGTATTGTGCATTTACAATAGCATAGGAACAAACATAAAAAACAATAGCCATTAATTATGGTATGTCCCCATGGTGGTAGTAGATGGTGGGCAAGGGTGCTGAGAAAAAAGTATAAATGAAGAGAAAAAAGTGATGGATGAAATGGCATTTAAACCTGGTCTTGATAAGTGAGTAGAATCACAGTAGAAAGATGGATTATAAAAGCAGTCCATGCGGACTAAATATTATGGGTAAGTTCTGAGTATTCTCATGTATATAATTTAATTAGAGACCAGAAATTGAAGCACATAAAACTGTCAGGATAGGTACTCAAATATGGGTCTAGCTATAGACAACTGAGTGCCAGAATAAAGCGTTCACAATTGATTTGGTAACTAAGAGAGAGAAATTGAAGGATTCTGAGGAGAAAACCTGACTTGCAAGAGAAGATGGGAAGTCTACTGGAATTTGTAGGAATGATGTTGAAAAACAATTTTGACAGCGTAGGTAAGAAAATGTAACCTTGAACTGAGGGAACTAGTTATAAAAGACACCCGATAGCTATCAGTATAACTCTAGTACTTTTCTATAGCAAATTTCCCCAGAAACGGATTAAAACACCAACATGCTAAGGAAAATCATATGTTGTAGGGAAGGCCAGCAAAAGAAACTATGTGCATATGTATGGATAATTTTTTGTTTTGGATGCTACTTTTTTTAACAGTATGGTAATTAATAACTTCTGGGCACCATAAAAAGATAAGAAGACAAAAGTAGTCTGGGCTTAACTTACAAATCAACAGACATGCAAAAAATCATCAAGGACATCTGTGTGTTATACCTCCCTCAGTAGTATGTCAAAAAGACAGCCTACTCTCTCAAGAATGATGCCTGCAAAAAGCAGAGAGGAAAAAGTTCTCCTCAAGAACGCTTTTTCTTTTTCCTACAGCAACATTAATTACATTGTCGGCTAGAGCTGAAAGCATGAGATAAGCAGAAGCAATCTGATTCTCATCTTGTTTAAACTTGTCAGTTCTAAAATGAAGTCAAGAGTTAGGGAAAATGGAGAAGGTCTCCTTCCTCATTTAAAGATAAATGAGAAGTCCAACTCCTGAATTTTTTTAAAAGGAGGGTTACTCTCTAGAAGACAGTTGTCTCTTTGGAAGTATTTCTAATTCAGCCTCTCACATGACAGCCTCCCAGAGTCTGAGAGTGATATGTTTCATCAGGAGACACTCCCATCTTCAGTGCAGCTCTGGATCACCTGTTCTGCCTTTGACCCTCTGCTAAAAGAAAATGGATCTCTACAGGGCTTAGAAGCTGCCAAGACTTAACAAATTTTTCAGCTGAACTTTTGCTTCAACTCAGTGTTCTTACTTCCTAGTTCTGCTGTTTCATGTGGCATGCTAGGCAACCCTAAAGAGAAGCTACTTTCAATAAGCACTTATTTGTTAGAATTCTGACTCCCAATATGATCCTGGAGATTAGATACATGTTCCTCCAGAGAAGAGAAAGAAGGAGAGGGAAAACTGAGGAAAGAACAAGAACAGATGAAGTATGAATATGAATACGTAGATCACCTAGTGAAGGGAGGGTTAGAGAGTATGACACAGAGATGTGAAACAAAGCGTCTGAGGGGATGCGATGCCTGGGATTTGTCCCAAGTATCAAAACACTATGAATGTACCATATATCGAAGGGAATTTCAATACAGATCTTATCCAGTCAACATTTGTTTTCCTTCTGAGTTGTGAATCCCTTTCCTCTTCTAGTTGTGTATCCCTAAATTTTTCCTCAAATAAAGCCTTTTATTTTTTCAAGTGTTAAACGAGTGGAATGAAAAGAAAGAGACCATTTTATTTCTCATTTCTTGGACACATTTTTTTTATCCCTTAGAAAGTAAATCCATTCAAATAATTACTTATTAAAATTATCTGGGACAATGCTTTAAAAAGCCCAATGCACGAATGGTTTTATTGTTGAGATTAATATATTTCACCAAATTCTACCCACTATTACATATCCAGACTGCTCTGATTGTTCACATGAATTTTTTAATGAGATATATTTTTAAAGTGTATTCTTTGAAGAATTTTTTTTTTAAATAGAAGCTTAGGCACATGAGTGAGGTCTGACTTTATGGGGGAAAAAATATCACTTGAATCAAGACATGAGGTCTAGTCTATGCACCGATGCAGTGCCTACAATTCTGATGTGACATTCCAATGAAATCCTGAAGTTAATACTTCCTAAATTCAGGTTTAGGGTACATGGGCTGGGAGAAAACAATTTCTCCGTTATCTTCTTCATAATCTGAATCTTAAAGGTCACTTAATGATGGCAAATTGATGGGAGAAAAACTAAAAGCAACAAAAACAAAACCAACAAATAAGTTTTATTGTCAATTGAAAAAATAAATAACCAGCGCTGACAAGTAACAAAGAATCCCGATTTTAAAAAAGAACGTGCATTTGCCAATTTTTTCTAATCTCTTTAAAGGTTTTCAATAGTTCTAAATTAAATCCCTTTCACCCTTATCTCTTTTTCCATCAGAAAATCTGAAGAGTATTCGGATTCAGACATCCACTGCACCAAAGATCTTTCATTACACAGCACAAACAAGCAATTTATTGAACAAGAACCCAATTACTTAACCTAGCTTCAGGTTTCAGTCTATCTACCCTGCCGCATCTACCTTGACAGAAGCCTACTCATCTCTTCTGATGGACGTTGCTACATACCAGTTCTGATACAGAGAGATGGTTCCTAACCTTCTTGTAGAGAACCACTGATTAAAGAAGCTCAGATGCCCATCTCAGCTTCCTTGGACCCATGAATAACAATGGGAAAGAGTGCAGACAGATATGGACCCTTTCCTCCTCTGTATAAGGAACCAGCATTCAAAGAGTTGAAAAAAAGGAGTATCTGCTCAGAGAAAATGACTAACATTTACCAAAGTCCTGTACTGGCAGTGTCTGAGGTTCTCTCCAGTGTGTTTCTGTTCTTTACATTACTATCATGCTCCCCCCATTTTGCTAGTAGAGAAGAAAATAAATTCCGTAAAGTTCTTGTACCTTTATTGCTGCCATTCTTGTTTTCAAACTTACTGATAAACGATGTTAATGACTTGACTTTTACATCACAAATTCTCAATAGTAAATGCACATTAGAAGAACCTAGAAACCTACAGCCTGAGTCCCATCCCTACAGATTTTGATTTAGTTCATCAGGACTGGAACCTGCGCATTGTTACTGTTTTTAAATTTCTCCAGATGATTATAATTTACAGCTAATGTTGAGAAGCATTATTTGATGTGAATAGCAACCAAAATTTCGTTATTATATTAGAATTATGAACAGCTGTTAGGAACCATTTTAGTTTAGCTTCATTTCCAAAGCAGTAATATTTTAAAGAAAAGCCTCTGGGGGCACCTGGGTGGCCCATTGGTTGAGCATCCGAATTCCTCTCAAGTCCTGTCCTCCTGGTTCATGAATTTGAGCCCCAAGTTGGGCTCTTTGTTGAGAGCTCGGAACCTAGAGTCTGCTTCATATTCTGTGTGTGTCTCTCTCTCTGCCCCTCCCCTGCTGACACTCTGTCAATCTCTCTCTCTCCAAAAATAAAAAAACATTAAACAATTTAAAAAAGGAAAGCCTCTAAAAGTTTACACTCATGAAGACATCGTTACCTCACAGGAAAGTCTATTTCTTTGGTTTCCTTTTTAACATTAAATCTTTAGAGAAAGTTCCCGATATATTTCAAAGTATCCATGTACACGACTGCTCATGACAACACTGTTTTTCTTGATAAGTTCAATAATACCGACCATAAAGAAGTGGAGTTACACACACAAACACAGAGAAAGAGAAAGAGAAAGAGAAAAAGAGAAAGAGAAAGAGAAAGAGAAGAGAGGGAGGAGAGAGAAGGAGAAAGGAAGACACCAACTAACTCACATAAATGGGAATAGGGAGAATGCCTTCAGTGTAAAATACTTTACGGACGTACTTATAGGCATATATATGTACATGCATAATACCTTTTTGAAGAACACTGTAAAGGGTGGTTTCTAGAAATATGAGGTTAGGCTTTTATTTCTAGTATATACCTTTTTAATTCTTTCTATATTCTAATCATTTGTATGAACTGGTTTCATATATTTCAACTAGGAGAGACTATTTGGATAATGGGATAACAAATCATTTGTTTCTTTTTTAGAAGTTTTCAGTATTCTCCCAATACTGATGTGCAATTAGCTACCCACACTCTTCCTGGTGCTACCGTTTGGAGGTGATGAAGTTACCAGTCTTCTACATGATGGCCCATTAGCTATTTTAAAGAAAACAACAATGTTTTCCTTTGGTGGAAACTCATTTCAGATTTTCTTCATATCCTTTTGAAGACTGTACTGTGTGTTTAGTATTAATGTGCTGGTATTAAAGGATATGAAAATAATTTCACCAATTTGTGCCATGAAGAAGCTTACATTCGATCAAGGAGATAAAAATAAAAACATAAATAAAAAATAAAAAGTAGTAATTTCATTGCAAGTTCATTTGTAAACAGAGGAAACAAATGCCCACAGGGGAGTCTATTCTCTCAAGATGGTGAGCAACCAATACAGGGAGTGTAAAATTGGCAAATGGGCATGGAACGTGTTTCTCAAAATTTACTTTTCAAGTTAACAGAATTTTGATGTGTTATTTTAGTTCAATTTTACAACAGTACCGGATATTATTATTCCCAATTTATAACTCCGTAAGTAGCAGCTCACGATATAATGGCTTTAAGATCTTTTCTTCTCTGACCATGTTCTGATTCATCAATGTTGCTCTACAATAGCCAAGAATTAAATATACTTTCTAAATATGGTCTGATCGGTGCACAGGCAAGTGACACTACTGAGTCCACTGATTTTAGCACTAATATCTCTGATAATTTGTTCCAGAGTGAAGAGAGTGGAAGGAAAAATAGAGTTGACAGAAGCAGTTGGGTATATGGAGAAAGAAACAGCAAAGCCTGCCTGGAAGACTCAATGATGGCTTCAGAGAGCAGGCAGTGTTGGCTTGAACTGAGATTTGAAAAGCAAGGTTGAGTATTCCGGGGATAAATAGTGGGGTCTTCATTCCAAGTCCAGGGTAGTAAATACTACCTGTTTAGGGACCCTATGGATCTTTCCACACCTGTGTACAGAGTCACAATAACGGAACAAGGGGCGAATGGAGTGAGGGTTTGAAGGAGATAGAAGACTGTGACCATTATTATCTTGGAAATTTGGATATGATTGTACAGGCAATTGATATAACAACATAATAACTCATTTTATGTCCTGGAGAAAGACCTGTGTATTTTCCAGACATTAAAAAGGAATGAAAACATGCATAATAGAGATGCGCTCAGCTAAAATAAAACATCACCTAAATATCAGTAGTTTTTAAGTTGAAATGACAATTTCATACTTTTGTAATTTTTACTCCCCATTGGGAACACAGTTACACACTTTTGTGAGAAACAATGGTCCTTTTCATTAAGCTATGCATGATATAGAAGAGTCAACAGGTGCCTAACATGACTGCTTGCGGTTAGGATCACTTTCAAATTTATTTTGGCATAGTATTTCCATCAGAAAATTCTAAGTCAATAATTTTTTTTTTAAATTTGTACTTCTATTACAGGCCATTTATTGCAGGCTGTTTACTGTGAATTTTTGCTTACAATTTCTTGTCAAATGAAAAGCCCTAACCTAGCTTCTCCCGAACAATTTCAAGCTTTAGCTTCTATAGTACAGCTGTCTACTGCATATCCTAAAATTGGTATCCCTACTGGGAACAACAGGAGACCATGGTGAGGAAAGAAAACACACAGCAATATGTATGAAAAGAGTTTTTTTTGTCTCTTGGTTTTAATGTTCTTTAAGATAGCATGCTGGCTTCCTCCCGATGCAAGAAGATTCCCAAAAGACACTAAATTTCGAGTCTTTAAACAATATTCTGCTCTATGAAATTCTTATCAAACATTCATTGTTGAGATTTTTAAAATATGGGTTAATAAGTAGTTTCAGACAATAGCAGAACAAAACTACTTATTTTATATTTGGAATATAAGACAAAATTGTATTTGTGTGATACAATGTTAGGGACTAGATTGGTTATTTTTACTTGATAGAAGTATGATTTATAGTGTCTTTGTGTAGATTGTGATTGTTTCATGTTTTATTGTCAAATCTCCTTGGCTAATAAAGCCACAGATAATGAAGCTGGCACAAGAGATCACTGTCTAGAGTTTTCAAGGTCAATATGTCAATTAAGATCCATGAGCTACCTCATTAGACCGGAAAAAAATGAACATGCTGAGCAAGAGGAGATTACAAGTCTGGGATATCAAACATCTGTATTGACTTATGAGAGCGTCAAGTTCTCCCTTTTGTGAAGTGATTTAGAGGGGCAAATTACTTTTTCACTAATTTGACAAAGATGACACTTTTTAAAGCTTCCTAATATAGGTTCAGAGATGCTTCATCACATACATCCATAAACCATGATACATCTATTGCATCAAATTCTCCAAGTACATATTGTCCATGTCATCTAGCAGAAGCATTAATTTATTTCCTTCATTCATTTGACAAAGACTTATAATTTCCTGAGTATGTACTGTGAATAAAGTTCTGGGTTAGCCAGAGGAGAGGGGGAAAAATGAGGTAACCACGATTTCTGTCTCAAATACCCTACAGAGATAGATACTAAGCAATTAAATACATGATCAGTTAATTATAGCTGGTATAAGTGTCACAAAGGGAAAGTGCATGATGTGAGAACACACAATTATTATCATATAAGACCTTCAATGAGAGAATCATGTGGTATGAACATATGCACAGAATATAGATATTAATTTACTAACTAAATATAATTGAATATGTATTTATTGAGAACCCACTATATTCCATTCATTCTGTGGGGGTTAAGGATGTAAGAAAATCATACAATGTAATTGGGGAAACAGACATATGTACAGAAAAATGCTAAAAGCTACAGAAGCACAGATAAAAGGTGGTCCCTGAGATTTAAAAAAGAAGAAGAAAAATACTTGAAAGAGAGAACTGGTTCATTCATTTAATAAAATATTTATTAAACATTTATCATTTTTCCAACTTGGTGCTCGGTGTTAGGGACTTACGTCAATAAAATATAACCCCTGTCTGTAAATGACTCACTTTCTACAGCAATGGTCGAAACCAGGATGGTTTTCTCCTCAGGGGACATATGACAAAGTCTGGAGACATTTTTTTTTTTTTTTTTTGTGTCATAACTGGGGAGGGGGCACTACTGTCATCTAGTGGATAGAGACCAGAGATACTGTGAAACAGCCTACAATACAAAGAACAACACCCCCAGTGATGAATAATTATATATCCCCAAATGTCAATAGTACCAAGGTTGATAAACCCTTGAGAGCCACAGAGAAATAAGTAACCAATTACAATGCAGTATTATTAGTGATGAAAATGGGCTGTGTTTTAAAAGACTAAGGAAAGTAAAGGAATAAATGTGATGCATTAAGGAGAGTAGGCAAGGAAAATCATTTAACATAGTACACTATTATTGCAAATTTTGGTGAGATTCTGGAAATGCCTGTCAAAATGAAGATAGCAAGGTTAATATAGAATGGATGTGAGAGGGTTTTTGAGAGGTAAAACAAACGTTAATTTATGAAGCAATTACATGACGAAAGTTTGTGAGGTTGAAACAGATGGAAGAAGCGGATGGAAGAGTCAATGCTTTCCTTACAATTTGTTTTGTTTGGGTGGTAGGTTAGATGGTGTTAACATGAATATATATCAAGACAAAGGTGAAAGACAGTTTTGAAAGATATTAATGATAATAAAAATAATACTTACATGTTACATTCAAAAAGTATTTTAGTCCCAGGCAAACTATTAAATGTGTCATAACCCTTGTTAGGGAGGTAGAGCTATTTAAAGTAAGTAGTTATCTCTAATTTTTAAGAAAGGGAAAGAGAGATTAAATACATCACTCAAGGTCCCATTGCTTATTTGTGGCAACATCCAAACTCCAATTGATATTTATCTTCTGAAGCCAGTGTTGTCAACCTCTATGCTCTACCGGATAAGGAAAGAGAGACTGTAGACCATCTAGGTGGAGTTTTCACAGTTTGGATTTAGATTGCTTGGGTTCTCCAAAAAGTGAAACCTGGCATAAAAGTTTATATACTGCCATTTCTAAGGGAATACAATTCCAGGGAAGCAGAAGTGAGGAGAAATTTGAGTGGGACATAGATATACGGAGAGCAAACATTCAATTTTAAGTCAAGCACACCTGATGGTTTGATTGCTGGAATGTCTTCTAAGAGACCATCCTAACTGTTGCATTTCAGGATAGCCCATGGATAAGACAAAAGGGAGAATATTCACCACCTCTCAACAACATTAGTTAAAAATTTGCTCTAAAAACTTTGAACTCTTCTGCCTTTCCTACATTGCTCATGTAGAGATACCAAGTGGGTGTCAGTGGCAACAGAGATGTCTTGAGGCAGGAGGCAAGAAAGATTCAGCATGAATGGAAGATAAAACACGATGAGTTGTGCCAGTGAGAATCAATCACAAGGAAAGCTAACGCAAAATAAGAGGCCAAGCCCTGAAACAAATACAACTGGGAAGCTATGCAATGGTGTGTACGAAATAGCTGACCTATCTGCTCTAAATATTACCAGCTTTGTTGCGCTCAAGTTATTTCCCCTTCTGGGGTCTTAATTTTCTCATCTTCAAAACAGAGAAAATCATAGTACCTATCCAGTAGTATTGAGAGGACTGAAGGATTTAATATATATTAATAATTTAAAACAGAGTGAAATGCATTTATCATTTATTATTGACATCACCATCATCGTTGTTGAGAAGGAGAATATCAGCCCCTTAATAGCCACAAATGGGCTGAGTCTAACAGCAAGGCCTGGGGGTTGTTAGAGCTGGCCTGGCACCCACAGTTAAGGGTATAATGTCCTCTTGTTGAATGTAAATTATCTCGGACAAAACACGAAGATCCAACAATGTCACTTTGTGACCATGATGAAGTGAGACAAAAAACAAAAACTTAATTGATCAAATAGAGAGTACAGTAGTCAATACTCCAAAGAGTATTTGAGAAAAATGGATAAAATAGAAGACAGATCACACTGGGCAAATTGATGAGCAGGAGATGGGGAAATCAATCATTTTTAAAGTATGAATGTGAATAAGACAGAGATGGGAATTTAACTTGAGGAAAATGTAGGGTTGCAGCAGAAATTACGTATGATGGGGAGAAGTAAACAGTTAGTTTGCTTTAAGAAAGGCTCTGTGGGAAAGAGGTGTTTGCAGATCCAAGAAAGAGAGGGGAAATCTGATGAAGTAAGTTCTTAAAGTACATAGAAAGGAGAGATAGCAAGAAAATTGTTGGAAAACTAACCCTAAGAAGGAAAAGGTATTTCATTCTCTGAAATTGGAGGAGAAAGTGAGATAAATCCTAGTATCACTGAATATGAAGAATCTGTGATAGAGGGTAAAGAGGGGCAGCAAAGAAATTTCATGACTGTTGACTTGTTTTCTCACTGAGGAAATAATCCAAGACATCTGTTGAAGTTAAAGGATAGTAGCTTGGTAACACTGGGGCAGCCACAACAAAAAAGGGACCTGGAGCCAACAGGAAAGAAAAAGGTATCAGACATTAATAAGTATGCAGCCAACACTTCCTTTTGTGGGCCACAGTGAGAGTGGAAAGTGCGCCCCAAAGGCCTCAGGCACACTGGGAGAGTACAAGGTGATAGAGCACTGCCTGCCTACCCCAAATGCCATACTCTGCGCCTCTATCACGTGCACATCTTTGTACATAATCATGCTGTCAACAAGTTCCACTTCTGGTACTTTGTCTCTCAGCTGAAGAAGATGAATATATCTTCAAGGGAAATTGTCTACTATGGACAGGTGTTTCAGAAATACCCCATGTGGGTCAAGAACTTTGGCACCTGTCTGTGCCATGACTCCCCAGTGGCACTCACAATATGTACCAAGAGTACTGGACCTGACCACGGCAGGTGCTGTTACCCAGTGCTACTGAGACATGGACACCTGGCATTGCACCTGGGCCCACTCGATCCAGATTATAAAGGTGGAGGAGACTGCAGCCAGCAAGTGCCTACCAGCAGCCAACCAACTCCATGACTCTATGATCAAGTTCCCACTGACCCACCAGGTCTCGCATGGCCAATAGAAGCCATGTTTTACCATGAAGAGGCCCAAGATCTTCTTTTAGATACAGAGCTTCCCTGTCCCTAGGTCTGCCCAAAGAAATGCCTTGGGAAAACCAAAAACCCAAAAAGCCAAACAAACCAACAAACAAAAAAACCTAAACAAAACAAAACAGAGAGAGAGAGAGAGAAGAGAGAGAGAGAGAGAGAGAGAGAGAATGCAGTTAAGGCAGAAGATTCTACACTCATAACCCTAAAGGATCTGATCAGTATAGCTATGTCATGTTTCTGTAGAAGTCCTAAGCATCTGAGATGACAAGGAGACACATAAAATTCTTGGACCAATCCCTGTTATCAATGGCAAGTTTTCTGTGGTGAAAGGTGAAGAGGAACAAAAGAATAAAAAGTCTTAAGCGAGCACATTTGAAATGAGCGATGACTGTGTCCAGGCCACATAAACAGGAAAACAAAGCCTGCTACAGAATGACCTATTAAAGGAGCTCAATTTCTAGGTCACTGGAGGTAGGGAATGGAGAAGACAGGTGGAGATGTAAGGGTGGGGTGGGGTGGGGAATGGCAGCTACGCTCAGTAGCAGTGCCACCGAAGGAATTTGAAGGTTGGAAAGGTAGAGGGTTTCAGATAAAGTGTTTTAAGATTTTGGAAACCAAACAATTATAAAAGATAGTGAGATGCAGACAATGATCTAGAAATTTGTCCTTGAAGTTGGGCAGTGTTATGGAGGGAAGTAACTAGAGAAGAGTCCAAGACCCTAGTGGCCAGGAAAGGTGTTACATGTTAACAGGAGATTAACTTTAAAAAGATTACTAAATATTAGTTGTCCTATTTTCTCAGGCCAAATAAGATTTCTAGTACCCTATAAAAAGAAAGAAGAAAAAGAAAACCCCTTTAATGTTTCATATTATAGTTCAGAAAACTTACATTATTGTATAACAATTTCATTAAACTGCAGTGAGATTTATTTTTACAGATTGCTCATATGCTACAGATAGACATTACCTTCTGGAGAAGATGTCAAATAGACTTGTTTATGCCCAGAGAAGCCACGTATGTAGAAAAAGCCTCACACATCTACTACAGTTCATGGAAAGAGCTGAACAAATTGGTGGTTACTACTGATGGAATTTAAAACAGATTCAAAAGATATAAGAAGCTACATTGTTAAAGGAATGGTATATAATTCTTGTGCTTCTTTACGTATGAGATCTTTTCTGAAAATTTTTTTGATGTTTAGGTATTTTTGAGAGAGAGAGAGAGAGAGAGAGAGAGAGAGAGACAGCGCAAACAGGGGGAGACACAGAATCCAAAGTAGGCTCCAGGCTCTGAGCTGTCAGCACACAGCCCGACACGGGGCTTGAACTCATATGGACCGCGAGATCATGACCTCAGCTGAAGTCCAATGCTTAACCAACTGAGCCACCCAGGTGCCCCTCTAGTATAAGATTGTTAATTTAAAAAGTAACTGCATAAATCTCGTGACCCTAGGAAATACTTGGTTACACTGAAGCTTTATTTAGCCCTGAAAAGAAATTCAGTGTTCTCTCTTGGTGAAATTTTGAAGAATCACTCATTAGACCTAATTGTTCTTCCAGAACGTCTGGCTGTTAGAGGTAATTTAGTAGGACAGAAAATAAAATATACTCACAGATTACTTGCTACAAATAAGATTGTACTCTCTGTCTATATCGTGAAACATTAAATCATATTTCCAAAGAGAGAAGTTACCTGATTACCTCCTTGAGAAAACACATGTGTGTTAATTCTTAACATCTTAACTCTACATTTGGGAAGACCTTATTTTAAGGTTTGACTTTTTCCTGCTGCTGATCATAGACCTGAGGACAATAATCAGAACCACTAACATAAGATGACAAAGAAATGCCATAAAAAATACTTACATAAGATATGCCAGGAAAACAAACAAACAAACAAACAAACAACAAAATACTTGTTTTTTCTGGGCAGTCTTATTGTGATATGTAGAATTTTTACAAAGATTAGGTGATTTTGAGTGGTGTTTACACCTAAAAGATAGGAAAAATCAACATTTTTTTTAATTTTATTTTTCTTCTGGAATCCTCAGGCAATATTATAACTGACTCATTTAACTCATCTGAATTAAGTTTTTAATAAGCTCTCAAAGGTGGACCAATTGTCTCTAGTTTCTCCTGGGAACTGGAGATAATTAAATGAAGGTGCGATCCAAACTCCTAAGGATATTTTTTGGCTAATTTTTGAGACTTCTTACTTCTAACTAATTTCCCTTAGATCTACATACCATTCTGACCCCACATCTACCATGGGTGATTAAGAGTTCTGCTTGCTTCTTTCACTATCAATAGGAATAACTCATATTTCAAACTTAGAATTTACCTGCAAAACTGAAAAACTTGTCAGTTATTCTCTACCATTACACTCTGTCATATTCACACACAAAAAAATCATTAATTGATTTCATATGTAACCAATGATGGGTTTTACATTCTTAGCTACTAACCAACCACTCCTTTTGATTTTGGCATATTGTTAGAATTTAGAATTCAAACCCAATCCCTTACTCTTGTCTCTCAACTTCCACATATCTATTGGCATAATCAGAAATTATGAATAGGTCATGTTTGAGAACCTAGAACTCTATGCATGTCATTTAACAGCCACCAGTCATGTATAGTTATTGGGCCCTTGAAATGTGTCACTACTCTGAACCGAGATGTGCTGTAAGTTTAAAATATAAAGCAGGTATTTAGGTCCTAGTACAAAAATAGGTAAAAACCTCATTAATTTTTATAACGGTTTGATGTTGACATAGTAATAGTTTTATATATTTGCTAAAATACAACATTGAAATATTTTATAGTGTATATAGTATAGTAGTCTGGCTATAAAAATTTTTAAATTACATATGTGATTCACATTTCCATTTCCCATTACAATTTTATTGGACAGTACTGCCCTAGCACAAAGTTTGAAATTAGCATTCTCAGTAAATGTTGTATCCTACAAAAGAAAGCAGATTTGGAAAATGTTACAGGACACCCTACTATCTGCCCCACCATGTCTCATGAGTTGGGCTCATTCTTTCTCTTTGAAAATAACCAAGATTTTTTTTTCTTTTTTAATGTGTATTTCTTTTGAGAGAGGGGAAGAGGGAGGGATAGAGAGAATCCAAGCAGGCTCCAGGCTGTCCAGAGTCTGAGTCACAGCAGGGGCCAGTACGCACGAACTGTGAGATCATGACCTGAGCCCAAATCAAGAGTTAGATGCTTAACCTACTGAGCCACCCAGGTGCCCCCAAAATAACCAAGATTTTCAAACAGCTGTTTAAAGGCATACCAACAATTAGCAAGATTTTAAAACAGCTGTTTAAAAGTATGGATTGACAAGAACCAAGTTTTAAAGTGTTGTAGAGTGTAAGCCAATGATTGTAGTCTTTCTACTACTCACAATGTCATGTGTTATTCTGTAGTCATAACATTCAAAATATCCGAGGAGGTATGAAGTTGAATAGAACCTCTGCATCTTCTATCTCTAGCATTCTTTAGACAGTAAAACAGTTATGCATAGGTGAACAACACTTAAAAAACCAAGGCTCTCACATATTTACTCCTCTGGTCACAAATGTGCAATGATTTCCCAGGCAGTACTGTCCACATGTATAGAAACAGAAGCTTACCTTACATTACCTCCTCAATAACTAATAATGACTTGTCCCTACCAATAACACTACAATCATGGGATACAGCTTGGACAGGGTCATGTTTTATGAATGCTGTCTTTAAGAAAAAGAGTAAAGTGGCTACTAGCTCACAAATTGGGTATGAATGCCAGTTAATCATTTTTTATTTAAAGAATGCTTATAGTCTTCATCAAGCCTCAAAGTCCTAGTAGATCACAGAATTGAATATGGATACTGAAAAAAAAAATACTAAAAAGCAATAAAAAAATAAGGCAAATTATATAAATATGCAATTAAGAGACAAGATTCAGAAGGAATAATACATTTGTTTTAAAAGTTCTTCTTCATGGTGCCTGGGTAGCTCAGTCGGTTAAGCATCTGACTCGACTTCAAGCTCAGGTCATGTTCTCATGGCTAATGGGTTCAAGCCCTGTATCCACCTCTGCTCTGACAGCTTGGAGCCTGCTTGGGATTCTCTCTCTCTGTGCCCCTCCCCCACTTGCTCTTTCTTTCTCAAAATAAATAAAAATAAACCTTAAAAAATAAATTAAATAAATAAATAAAGTTCTTTTCTCATTTACTAGAAATGAAATGCAAATTAAAATATGACATGATTTTTGTCAATCTAGTCAGCATTTTTTAAAATTTGACCTTTATTTTTATACAGCAGTTTTATATTCATACAAACTGCAGGGCTTATCTTAGTTATATATTGTATGGGTTTGAACAAATATATAATGACATCCATCCATCAGTACAGTATCATAAAGAGTATTTTCATTGCCCTAAAAATCCTCTATGATCTTCCTATTCATCCTTCCCTGCCCAGAACCCTTGGCAACCACAGATCATTTTATTGCCTACATAATTTTGATTTTTCCACAATGTCATAGAGTTGGAATCACCCGGTACATAGCCTTTTCAGATTGGCCTCTTCCACTTAGTAATATGCATGTATGTTTCCTCCATGTCTTTTCATGGCATGATAGGTTTTGGTTTTGTTTTTGTTTTTTCAGCACTGGATAATATTATAAGGTGGCTTGCACGTTTTGCTGAATTAGAGTAAATGTGCTACAAACATCCAAGTACAGGTTTTTGTGTGGGTGTAAATCTTTAACATAAACTTTGAACTCCTTTGGATAAATACCAAGTAGCATGTTGCTGGCGACTGTGATTCTTTTTTTTAATTATTTTAAATGTTTATTTATTTTATGAGAGAGACAGAGTGTGATCAGGGAAAGGGCAGCAGAACCTGAAGCAGGCTCCAGGCTCTGAGGTGTCAGCACAGAGCCCATCTTGAGGCTTGAACTCATGATCTATAAGATTATGACCTAAGATGAACTCGGATACCTAACTGATTGAGCCACCCAGGCGCCCCACTACGATTAGTTTTGGAAGAAAACACCAAACTGGGTTCCACAGTGGCTGCATCATTTTACACTCTTACTAGCAATAAATCAGAGTTCCCATTGTTCCACATCCTTGCTGGCATTTGGTGTTTTGGATTTTGGCCATTCTAATAGGTGTGTAGTGGTACATTGTTTTCATTTGTAATTCCCTGATGACATATAATGTGAAGCATCCGTTTAGATACTTATTTGCCATCTTTCTATCTTCTTTGGTGAAGTGTCTGTTGAGGTCTTTGGTCCATATTTTAATTAAGTTTTTTTGTTTTCTTATTGTTGAGATTTAAGTGTTCTTTGCATATTTTAGAAAACAGTCATTTATGAGAATGTATTTTTTAATTATTTTCTCCCAATGTTTTACTTATCTTCTCATTTTCTTGACATTATCTTTCACAGAGCAAAAGGCTTTAATTTCAATTTTTATCCAGTTTGTCATTTATTTCTTTCATGGATGGTGTCTTTAGTGTTGTATCTAAAAAGTCATTACCAGGTAGCATCTTTTAAATATATGTATATATATTATAAATGATCTAATTTGCGAAGACTAATGTATACAGATACTTACAATTTTGTCTGAAATGGAAAAAAGAACAACATACTTGAATTATGTGGAAATTTTATTTTTTTTTTAATTTTTTTTTCAACGTTTATTTATTTTTGGGACAGAGAGAGACAGAGCATGAACGGGCGAGGGGCAGAGAGAAAGGGAGACACAGAATCGGAAACAGGCTCCAGGCTCTGAGCCATCAGCCCAGAGCCCGACGCGGGGCTCGAACTCACGGACCGCGAGATCGTGACCTGGCTGAAGTCGGACGCTCAACCGACTGCGCCACCCAGGCGCCCCAGTTATGTGGAAATTTTAAATAAATTACAGCATATTCAAAGACTGAAATATCAAGTATGCATCAAACTTATTGAGAATATTCTAATATAGGAAATTATCTATAATAAAATTTTGAAATAAAAGTCAAAAACCCTGATATACTCAATTTAAAAAATGATATTTATAGAAAGGCTAGAGTAAATTAAAATATACAAAATGTTTTCTCTGAATAGCAGGATTATGGATGCTTTCAATATTATTTTAACAATTTAATTTTCATTTTCCAATTTTTTTTAATTATAAAAATACAAAAAAAAATCACCCTTTTAATCAGATCAAATGATGAGACAGTTTATATACTGAAGTCTCTGAACAATGCTGATGATATGACTGACATGTAAACTTTAAGTATTCTCCCAATTTTATCAAGTCTATTATCAGGGAGAAGAAGGAAAATTGACAATTCTAATTATATTAAAGGTTTCATCACTGCAGATCCTTACATTCTCTGAAACTTCTATGCCTAACGCACTTTTTTGTTTCAAAATACTTAAACATATAAATTTTGTTTGTTTCAAATACATTAATATATAAATACTAGAAGCACAGAACATACAAAATATTTTTCAATATGCACCAAATTTGATTTGAGCTTCTAAGGTCCCAGGTAAAAGACCTATTCATTTGCTTACCAGTTCTTTTTTTTTTTTAAACCTATTTATTTATTTAAATATAATTTGTCAAACTGGCTTCCATAAAACATCCAGTGCTCACCCCAACACGTGCCCTCCTCATTGCCCATCACTTACTTCCCCTCCCTGCTCCCCACCCATTTGCTTGTTCTCTGTATTTAAGAGTCTCCTATGGTTTGCCTCCCTCCCTCTCTGTAACTTTTTTTTTCCCCTTCCCCTCCCCCATGGTCTTCTGTTAAGTTTCTCAGGATCCACATACGAGTGAAAACATATGCTATCCGTCCTTCTTTGTCTGACTTATTCCATTTAGCATAATACCCTCCAGTTCCATCCACATTGCCGCAAATGGCCAGGTTTAATTCTTTGTCGTTGCCAAGTACTACTCCGTTGTAAACATAAACCACATCTCCTTTATCCATTCATCAGTTGATGGACATTTGGGCTCTCCCCATAACTTGGCCTTTGTTTGAAAGTGCTGCTATAAACATTGGGGTACAAGTGCCCCTATGCATCAGCACTCCTGTATCCATTGGGTAAATTCCTAACAGTGCTATTGCTGGGTCATAGGGTAGTTCTATTTTTAATTTTTTGAGGAACTTCCATACTGTTTTCCAGAGCAGCTGCACCACTTTGCATTCCCACCACCAGTGCAAGAGGGTTCCCGTTTCTCCACATCCTCTCCAGCATCTATAGTCTCCTGATTTGTTCATTTTAGCCACTCTAACCGGCGTGAGGTGGTATCTGAGTGTGGTTTTGATTTGTATTTCCCTGATGAAGAGCGACATTGAGCATCTTTTCATGTGTCTGTTGGCCATCTGCATGTCTTTGGAAAAGTGTCTATTCGTGTCTTCTGCCCCTTTCTTCACTGGATTATTGGTTTAAAAAAACCTGTGTTTATTTTGAGAGAGTGTGTGAGTGGGGGAGGAGGGAGACAGAGAATTCTAAGCAGCCTCCATGCTGTCATCACAGAGCCCAACCTGGACTTGATCTCAACGACTCTGAAATCATGACCTAAGCCAAAACCAAGAATCAGACACTAACCGACTGAGCCACCCAGGTGCCCCTGACATGGTAATTCTTGAATATGTTGCTTCATGTAGAAATCTGCTTTCCTGTCCTAAATGTTCTGGATATTTTCTTCTTACACTATATGTGGATATTGTCATATTACAAGTAATGTCATCCTGATGGATTTCTAGGGTATACCCAGTTTTTCCCCTTAGTACGGTGATATAAAAGCTTTTGAAAGGGCATGCAGGTTTTTTACTCAAAGAAGTCAAGGTAATTAAGGTAGATAAGAAATAAAAAGTACTTTTATGTATAAAATAAGATGGCTTTAGGAAATGGTGGCATCCGAGAATTCTAATTTATGGTAACAGTGTTTGTCCCATGCTCCCAGTTGATGTCTGTTTTACAGGAAATCAATTTTATGGGCTCTGTGTAAACACAATGCAGAAGTAGAGAGAAAAATTGTAATTCAAATGTCTGGCTGGCTCCACTCATGATGCCATGTCCCTGAGTGTGACACTGCCGATGTGAATGTCCTGTGCCCACTGTCCTTCTCAGAGCACAACTTGACCCATGGATAGGAGCTGTGCTTTTTTTTTTTTTTCAATATATGAAATTTATTGTCAAATTGGTTTCCATACAACATCCAGTGCTCATCCCAAAAGGTGCCGTCCTCAATACCCATCACCCACCCTCCCCTCCCTCCCACCCCCCACCCCCTATCAACCCTCAGTTTGTTCTCAGTTTTTAAGATTCTCTTATGCTTTGGCTCTCTCCCACTCTAACCTCTTTTTTTTTTCCTTCCCCTCCCCCATGGGTTTCTGTTAAGTTTCTCAGGATCCACATAAGAGTGGAAACATATGGTATCTGTCTTTCTCTGTATGGCTTATTTCACTTAGCGTCACACTCTCCAGTTCCATCCACGTTGCTACAAAGGGCCATATTTCATTCTTTCTCATTGCCATGTAGTACTCCATTGTGTATATAAACCACAATTTCCTTATCCATTCATCAGTTGATGGACGTTTAGGTTCTTTCCATAATTTGGCTATTGTTGAGAGTGCTGCTATAAACATTGGGGTACAAGTGCCCCTATGCATCAGTACTCCTGTATCCCTTGGGTAAATTCCTAGCAGTGCTATTGCTGGGCCATAGGGTAGGTCTAGTTTTAATATTCTGAGGAACCTGCACACTGTTTTCCAGGGTGGCTGCACCAGTTTGCATTCCCACCACCAGTGGAAGAGGGTTCCCGTTTCTCCACATCCTCTCCAGCATCTATAGTCTCCTGATTTGTTCATTTTGGCCACTCTGACTGGCGTGAGGTGATATCTGAGTGTGGTTTTGATTTGTATTTCCCTGATGAGGAGCGACGTTGAACATCTTTTCATGTGCCTGTTGGCCATCCGGATGTCTTCTTTAGAGAAGTGTCTATTCATGTTTTCTGCCCATTTCTTCACTGGGTTATTTGTTTTTCCGGTGTGGAGTTTGGTGAGCTCTTTATAGATTTTGGATACTAGCCCTTTGTCCGATATGTCATTTGCAAATATCTTTTCCCATTCCATTGGTTGCCTTTTAATGTTGTTGGTTGTTTCTTTTGCTGTGCAGAAGCTTTTTATCTGCATAAGGTCCCAGTAATTCATTTTTGCTTTTAATTCCCTTGCCTTTGGGGATGTGTCGAGTAAGAGATTGCTACGGCTGAGGTCAGAGAGGTCTTTTCCTGCTTTCTCCTCTAAGGTTTTGATGGTTTCCTGTCTCACATTCAGGTCCTTTATCCATTTTGAGTTTATTTTTGTGAATGGTGGGAGAAAGTGGTCTAGTTTCACCCTTCTGCATGTTGCTGTCCAGTTCTCCCAGCACCATTTGTTAAAGAGACTGTCTTTTTTCCATTGGATGTTCTTTCCTGCTTTGTCAAAGATGAGTTGGCCATACGTTTGTGGGTCTAGTTCTGGGGTTTCGATTCTATTCCATTGGTCTATGTGTCTGTTTTTGTGCCAATACCATGCTGTCTTGATGACAGCTTTGTAGTAGAGGCTAACGTCTGGGATTGTGATGCCTCCTGCTTTGGTCTTCTTCTTCAAAATTACTTTGGCTGTTCGGGGCCCTTTTGTGGTTCCGTATGAATTTTAGGATTGCTTCTTCTAGCTTCGAGAAGAATGCGGGTGCAATTTGGATTGGGATTGCATTGAATGTGTAGATAGCTTTGGGTAGTATTGACATTTTGACAATATTTAGTCTTCCAATCCATGAGCAGGGAATGTCTTTCCATTTCTATCTATCTTCTTCAATTACCTTCATAAGCTTTCTATAGCTTTCAGCATACAGATCTTTTACATCTTTGGTTAGATTTATTCCTAGGTATTTTATGCTTCTTGGTGCAATTGTGAATGGGATCATTTTCTTTATTTGTCTTTCTGTTGCTTCATTGTTAGTGTATAAGAATGTAACTGATTTCTGTACATTGATTTTGTATCCTGGCAACTTTGCTGAATTCATGTATCAGTTCTAGCAGACTTTTGGTGGCGTCTATCGGATTTTCCATGTATAGTATCACGTCATCTGCAAAAAGCGAAAGCTTGACTTCATCTTTGCCAATTTGGATGCCTTTGATTTCCTTTTGGTGTCTGATTGCTGATGCTAGAACTTCCAACACTATGTTAAACAACAGCGGTGAGAGTGGGCATCCCTGTCGTGTTCCTGATCTCAGGGAAAAAGCTCTCAGTTTTCCCCCATTGAGGATGATGTTAGCTGTGGGCTTTTCTAAAACGGCTTTGATGATGTTTAAGTATGTTCCTTCTATCCCGACTTTCTCAAGGGTTTTTATTAAGAAAGGTGCTGGATTTTGTCAAAGGCCTTTTCTGCATCGATTGACAGGATCATATGGTTCTTCTCTTTTCTTTTATTAATGTGATGTATCACGTTGATTGATTTGCGAATGTTGAACCAGCCCTGCATCCCAGGAATGAATCCCACTTGATCATGGGGAATAATTCTTTTTATATGCTGTTGGATTCGATTTGCTAGTATCTCATTGAGAAGTTTTGCATCCATATTCATCAGGGATATTGGCCTGTAGTTCTCTTTTTTTTACTGGGTCTCTGTCTGGTTTAGGAATCAAAGTAATACTGGCTTCATAGAATGAGTCTGGAAGTTTTCCTTCCCCTTCTATTTCTTGGAATAGCTTGAGAAGGATAGGTATTATCTCTGCTTTAAACGTCTGGTAGAACTCCCCTGGGAAGCCATCTGGTCCTGGACTCTTATTTGTTGGGAGATTTTTGATAACCGATTCAATTTCTTCGCTGGTTATGGGTCTGTTCAAGCTTTCTATTTCCTCCTGATTGAGTTTTGGAAGAGTGTGGGTGTTTAGGAATTTGTCCATTTCTTCCAGGTTGCCCAATTTGTTGGCATACAATTTTTCATAGTATTCCCTGATCATTGCTTGTATCTCTGAGGGATTGGTTGTAATAATTCCATTTTCATTCACGATTTTATCTATTTGGATCATCTCCCTTTTCTTTTTGAGAAGCCTGGCTAGAGGTTTATCAATCTTGTTTGTTTTTTCAAAAAACCAACTCTTGGTTTCGTTGATCTGCTCTACAGTGTTTTTAGATTCTATATTGTTTATTTCTGCTCTGATCTTTATTATTTCTCTTCTTCTGCTGGGTTTAGGCTGCCTTTGCTGTTCTGCTTCTATTTCCTTTAGGTGTGCTGTTAGATTTTGTATTTGGGATTTTTCTCGTTTCTTGAGATAGGCCTGGATTACAATGTATTTCCCTCTCAGGACTGCCTTCGCTGCGTCCCAAAGCGTTTGGATTGTTGTATTTTCATTTTCATTTGTTTCCATGTATTTTTTAATTTCTTCTCTAATTGCCTGGTTGACCCACTCATTCTTTAGTAGGGTGTTCTTTAACCTCCATGCTTTTGGAGGTTTTCCAGACTTTTTCCTGTGGTTGATTTCAAGCTTCATGGCATTGTGGTCTGAAAGTATGCATGGTATCATTTCAATCCTTGTATACTTATGAAGGGCTGTTTTGTGACCCAGTATATGATCTATCTTGGAGAATGTTCCATGTGCACTCGAGAAGAAAGTATATTCTGTTGCTTTGGGATGCAGAGTTCTAAATATATCTGTCAAGTCCATCTGATCCAATGTGTCATTCAGGGCCCTTGTTTCTTTATTGACCGTGTGTCTAGATGATCTATCCATTTCTGTAAGTGGAGTGTTAAAGTCCCCTGCAATTACCACATTATTATCAATAAGGTTGCTTATGTTTGGGAGTAACTGTTTTATATATTTGGGGGCTCCGGTATTCGGCGCATAGACATTTATATAATTGTTACCTCTTCCTGATGGATAGACCCTGTAATTATTATATAATGCCCTTCTTCATCTCTTGTTACAGCCTTTAATTTAAAGTCTAGTTTGTCTGATACAAGTATGGCTACTCCAGCTTTCTTTTGGCTTCCAGTAGCATGATAAATAGTTCTCCATCCCCTCACTCTCAATCTAAAGGTGTCCTCAGATCTAAAATGAGTCTCTTGTAGACAGCAAATAGATGGGTCTTGTTTTTTTATCCATTCTGATACCCTATGTCTTTTGGTTGGTGCATTTAATCCATTTACATTCAGTGTTATTATAGAAAGATACGTGTTTAGAGTCATTGTGATGTCTGTATGTTTTATGCTTGTAGTGATGTCTCTGGTACTCTGTCTCACAGGATCCCCCTTAGGATCTCTTGTAGGGCTGGTTTAGTGGTGACAAATTCCTTCAGTTTTTGTTTGTTTGGGAAGATCTTTATCTCTCCTTCTATTCTAAATGATAGACTTGCTGGATAAAGGATTCTCGGCTGCATATTTTTTCTGTTCAATACATTGAAGATCTCGTGCCAATCCTTTCTGGCCTGCCAAGTTTCACAAGAGAGATGAGTCACGAGTCTTATAGGTCTCCCTTTATAAGTTAGGGCACGTTTATCCCTTGCTGCTTTCAGAATTTTCTCTTTATCCTTGTATTTTGCCAGTTTGACTATGATATGTTGTGCAGAAGATCGATTCAAGTTACGTCTGAAGGGAGTTCTCTGTGCCTCTTGGATTTCAATGCCTTTTTCCTTCCCCAGTTCAGGGAAGTTCTCAGCTATTATTTCTTCAAGTACACCTTCAGCACCTTTCCCTCTCTCTTCCTCCTCTGGGATACCAATTATGCGTATATTATTTCTTTTTAGTGTGTCACCTAGTTCTCTAATTTTCCCCTCATACTCCTGGATTTTTTTTATCTCTCTTTTTGTCAGCTTCCTCTTTTTCCATAACTTTGTCTTCTAGTTCACCTATTCTCTCCTCTGCCTCTTCAATCCGAGCCATCGTTGTTTCCATTTTGTTTTGCATTTCGTTTAAAGCGTTTTTCAGCTCCTCCTCACTGTTCCTTAGTCCCTTGACCTCTGTAGCAAGAGATTCTCTGCTGTCCTCTATACTGTTTTCAAGCCCAGCGATTAATCTTATGACTATTATTCTAAATTCACTTGCTGTTATATTATTTAAATCCTTTTTGATCAGTTCATTAGCTGTTGTTATTTCCTGGAGATTCTTCTGAGGGGAATTCTTCCGTTTGGTCATTTCGGATAGTCCCTGGAGTGGTGCGGACCTGCAGGGCACTTCCCCTGTGCTGTGGTGTATAACTGGAGCTGGTGGGCGGAGTCGCAGGCAGACCGGACGTCTGCCCCCACCCCACCCAGCTGGGGCCACAGTCAGACTGGTGTGTGCCTTCTCTTCCCCTCTCCTAGGGGCGGGATTCACTGTGGGGTGGTGTGGCCCATCTGGGCTACTTGCACACTGCCAGGCTTGTGGAGCTGGAGATCTGGCGTATTAGCTGGGGTGGGTAGGCAAGGTGCACGGGGGCAGGAGGGACAGGCTTAGCTCGCTTCTCCTTAGGTGATCCACTTCAGGAGGGGCCCTGTGGCCGCGGGAGGGAGTCAGACCCGCTGCTGGAGGGCTGGCTCTGCAGAAGCACCGCGTTGGGTGTTTGCGCGGAGCAAGCAAGTTCCCTGGCAGGGACTGGTTCCCTTTGGGATTTTGGCTGGGGGACAGGCGAGGGAGATGGCGCTGGCGAGCGCCTTTGTTCCCTGCCAAACTGAGCTCTGTCGTCCCGGGGCTCAGCAACTCTCCCTCCCTTTGTCCTCCAGGCTTCCTGCTTTCCGAGCAGAGCTGTTAACTTATGACCTCCCAGATGCTAAGCAAGTCCCGCTTGCTGTCGGAACACACTTCGTCCGGCCCCTCCGCTTTTTCGAGCCAGACTCGGGGTCTCTGCTTGGCCTGCAGGCCGCCCCTCCGTCCCGGCTCTCTCCTGCCAGTCCGTGGAGTTCGCACCACCTCTCTGCCCTTCCTACCCTCTTCCGTGGGCCTCTCGTCTGCGCTTGGCCCCGGAGACTCCGTTCTGCTAATTTCTGGTGGTTTTCTGGATGAGTTAGACAGGGGTAGGTGGAATCGAAGTGATCAGCAGGATGCGCGGTGAGCCCAGCGTCCTCCTAAGCCGCCATCTTCCCTAAACCTCGCTTACCAGTTCTTGAGAGTATGTGCAGAGTGTGTGACATTTTCTAATTTTCTCAGCTTTCAAGTCCTGTCCTCACCACTAAATAAGTAGATCTTGAAGAGGTAGTTCTTATGGGGTAGTAACTACTCTCAGCAAGCCCAATCTTAAATCACATCAACACAAAATTACTTTAATTAAAAAGAAAAATAAAACACAAACACTACAGACACATATCCATACACACACACACACACACACACACACACACACACACAACTGCAGTTCTCTAGAGATCACCCACTTCAACTTTCCTTAAAGTTCAAATAATATATTCCTGAATTTAACGTGGATCATATGATACAATAATCTTTGGTTTCATTCATCTCATTATTTACAAGTCCATCTTTTCCAGCAAACAGTTAAATAATTTTTTAAAATTAACTGACAATTCTAATGATATATTCACAGTTGCCTAATAGGCTAAAGAAAAAAAGACTCCAAGGAAAAGCAAATAGAGGCCCATTCAACCTCCTTTTAACAACAGTAAAACTCCAGTACTTTCTCACAGTTGAGTCTCCAAGCATTTATTTCCCTTCCTTTTAATTTTAACCACACAGCCAATGTTGCCTTATCTTCCTTTACGTTTGTTGTGAAATCTTCTGCCACTTTCTTTTCCCTCTCTTGTTGAAGTTGTCAGTCTCTATTTTCCCTTCAGTATTTCACTCAGCCTTAATGAAAATTAACCTCACAATCAAAATAAAATGGAGCTTAATGGGAGAAAAGAAGAAGGTAATACGTTTGTAAGAAAACTGATGCCATACTTAGGAAAATCAGTGTCAAAAGCTGTGATCATGGTATCACTTAATGATACAACGTCATTAACGCAGCTGTTGTAAAGTGATCCTGAGTATAAGTAATCGTGTCTGAGAGAACACAGGTGTGAGTGTACATAACCACCCACTGGATTCCACTCAGGATCTGTGAAGGTCATGTGTGGTCATCACATTCAGGACCTCATACCAAAATAGCAGCACCTTTGATGATAAAAGATAAGGCTGGAGCATGAACAGAAAACCAATTGTCTTCTTTATAATGCAGAAAGCTCACACTGCAAGGCATTTCCATTCTAATAGAAATACACTTCACACTTTCCACAGATCAAAAGATATTTGAGTCTCTCGTATCTGGCATATGAGGATATTTCACGTTATGTTCCAGACAATTCTTCCTCTCTCTCTTCTTCTCCCTTCACTCCCCTTCCCTGTTCTCTCCTCCTTGACCCCAGACCATGTTTCCTTACTAAATCACACCACAAGCAACAGTTTCAACTTTACCTAATCAAATACACATAAACTGATCAAAGTGATTAAATGATGAAGCACCAACCAAAGATTTACAATAGGCTCTATAGAAAATGAAGGATACAACATCTCCAGTAAAGCTTATACTTTCAAAGTGGTAAACTTTCTGTCTGTTCACTTTTGGTTCCCTTGATTTTGATAATTTTTTGTAAATCTGAAGTTCAGGAAACCAAAGAAAATCCACAAGAGATCTTTAGGGTACAATGATAATCGGGTGTCGAAGTTCTACCTCTTCCTAAACAATAAAAAAAAAACCAACACCTGAAACTACATATAAAATGTAATTAAAAATCATCCATATTTCTCTAGTAATCCAGTGTTCAGAAACAGTTGATTCTGGAATAAATAGGTTTGTAAATTTTTTAGTGTGATTAATTATGATTTAGTAAGAGTAACTAAGTTTTATTAGTTTGCCTGAATTTATGATCTTTTTCTTTTTTAAAAGCAGTATCTTCGGGGCACATGGTAGCTCAGTTGGTTAAATGTCAAACTCTTGGGTTCAAGTCTGGGTCAAACTCCCGGCTGGGCATGAAGACTGCTTGGGATTCTCTCTCTCTCTCTCTCTCTCTCTCTCTCTCTCTCTCTCTCCCTCCCTCTGCCCCTCTCCTCTACTCATGCTCTTTCTAAATTTACAAAAAATTAAAAACTGAAAAACAAATAAAAAATAAAAGTGCTCTCTTCACTGACAGTAATTCTATTTGTGGCCATATCATTCAAGATTCTGAATGCTTCTTCAGTCTCCATTTTCGTATTTATTGATTTTTTTTTTGTAGACACATTGTTTTTTTCTTATTTGAGGGAAAGAATGCATGCAGAAGCAGAAAGAAGGGGCAGATGGAGAGAGAGAGAGAGAGAATCTTAAGCAGGCTTCACACTCAGCAGGGAGCCTGATGTGGGGTTCCATTCCACGACCCTGGGATCATCACCTGAGCCAGTATCAAGAGTTGGATGTTCAATCAACTGAGCCATCCACGTGTCCCTCCATTCTCTTATTTATTAAAGAGTCATGGCCATCCATTCTTAAAGGCAAAACTATCTGAGGCTCCTGTATAAAAGTACCCAGGTGATTCTAGATCTATCATTTAGTGGTTAATGCATGTTTTTGGCTATTGACTCCCTTTTGGGGAAATATTCATCTCCTACTCTCAACTCATGTGGTTCCCATGAAACTGATTCCATTCATAGGTACAGGCCTGGCATATGACTCAAACCTGTAAAACAAAAGCCTCACATTTGTCTACCTCAGTGATTGGCTCAAGGATACACACTGACCTCATGAGAACCAACTAAAGCAGGTTTTACTAAGATTTCCCACAGAGAATTCATCTGCTTTCTTTGCAGTAGTTGGCCTAGTGGTACCCAACTTGCAAACACAAGCAGTCTACCTGACAATGGAGCTTATATGAAAGAGAACCAGGGTCTGGAGAGAACAAATGGATTGAGGGACATTGTTTGATCCTCCGAATTAAGCAGCTAATGAGTTTATATATACTGCTGGAAGTCTCAGTTTCCAGGGATAATGATTCTGCCTTTTGTTTAAAGCAATTCGAGTTAAATTTTATGTACCTTGCAACCAAAATAGTCTTAACGGACACACAGCAATGATCACTCTCACTTCATATAGTCTGTAGAAATTAAAACTGTACAAACTGTCAATGTAATAATATACAGGTTTAAATTACTTAGCATATATTAAGGAAGGCTTGTTTTTAATCTCTCTGATAGGATTTAGTTTCTACAAAGAATATTTTATCCTATAATTAGCCATCTTCTCCCATATGAAAAGGAAAACTGAGAAGCACCTGGGTGGCTGAGTTGGTTAAGTGTCAGACCCTTGGTTTAGACTCCGATCACGATCTCGCCGGTTCATAGGTTTGAGTCCTGCATCAGCTCAGCTCTGACAATGCAGCCCTGCTAAGGATTAGCTCTCCTTCTCTCCCTCTCTCCCTCTCTCGCTCTCCCAAAATAATTAAACTTAAAAAAAAAAAAAGGAAGACTGAGATAGATAAATTTTTCAAGAGCTTATTTGATCACACTTCTAATGGAATTGCAAGGCAAACCAAGAATAGTTGGAAGCATTCCACCCACAGAAGCTACGGGCAAGGTTTTTATAGAGGAGAAAAAGAAGCAAAGCAATTATTTGACTGGTTATAGCTTAAGCAGTTGCCTGATTTGGGAAAGCCTAGGTGGCTGTGACTGGCTGTCCTCAGGGTTCATTTTCTTGAATTCAAATGCACGGACTCTGGCTTAGTGTTTGGTTTGCTTAATGAGGCATTAGAGCCACCCCTGTCTAGTGGCCTCCTCCTTTAAATATTTTCACACCAGCATATATTCTCCATAGGTTTAAGTTTAAATATAATGAGCAGGGACAGAAACAAGCCTTGCTGAAGCAAAGCTGTTAGGGATACTTCTTTTTCTTTTAAGTTTATTTATTTATTGAAAGAGAGACAAAGAGCTTGAGTGGGGCAGGGGCAGAGAGAGAGGGAATAGAGAGACCCAAGCGGACTCTGTGCTGATAGCAGCACATGCTGACAGCAGCACGGAGTCTGACTTGGGGCTTGATCCCACGAACCGTGAGATCATGACTTGAGCCAAAATCAAGAGTTGGATGCTGAAATGACTGAGCCACCCTGGTATACCGTTAGGGATGATTCCAACCTGACCTTTTCAACTTAGCTTTAATAGTAACAGAGACAAGGATGGTTCACACTGTCCAAATATCTTTCTTATTCAATTATTAGATGGATTTTTTATGAATGAATTTTATCATAACTGCTAATTGATTAGATAATTGCTCATCGTTTAGCAATAACAGAACATTTATGGGGTTATTTACTTAAAGCATAACTATATTTATTGTCATGATAAAAAGATTTGTTTTTTTTTTTTTTCTTTTTTCTTTGAGAGAGACAGAACACAAGTTGGGGAGAGGGGCAGTTGGAGAGAGAAAGAATCTCAGGCAGCCTCCACATTCATCATGGAGCCTGATGCGGGGCTCAGTCCCACCAACCTGGGATCATAAACTGAGCCAAATCAAGAGTCTGACGATCAGTCAGCTGAGCCACCCAGGAGCCCCAAAGTGGGTTTCTGATATGATTTCTCAGTACCTTAAGCATTGGAAATCTTCAAACTGGTCTTTCTAAGGATTGTTTTCAGACTATCAGGCCAAATTTTCTCTCTATATCACCTGCTTTATGCTATATGCTATATTGCTCTGGGTATTACAATCATAATTTAGGCCAGTGTGTGTTGAGATGTCACTTTTATGTATTTGGTCTTTGTTATTAATTGCATAAATGCCTGTTTGCATGTATTTGTCAAAAATTGATTTTTAGGGAGAGTAGTATTGGTTTTTACACTTTTCTAATGCTTTCAAACACATTTCTGTCTCACTTATCATCACCTAGGACGTTTTTGTTCTTAATTAGATTGCTGCGAATGTGCTAAGGTACTATCTCTCCACTTCAAGCCCCCATCTTCTCAGTTCTCTGATTACATGGCAACACGTTCTTCAGTTGCTTCAGTTTTATGACATTATCTAAGTCACACCTCTTAACTGAAAGAACCTTTTCACCAGAAAATGCAGATCCAACTAAGAGTCAAAAAAACCTCGATACTGAGTTACTTTCTATGAACTACATTAAGCATTTTCTCCACCTCAAAGTCACAAGTATTTTGTTTTTATTTAAATACCATATGATACGTGTGCACCAGAGCCTTGCAGTTAAGATACACTCAATGATTATGTTGAGTCATAAGAAAACCCATTGACTGACAGAGGTAATGGACACCATACATTTTTGCTTCTCAGTCTTTTCAATTGTGGCATTCAACATAAGTCTGTTAGCTGAAATAAGAATTTCTAGGCTGATCAGTAATTCAACAAATTATTAACTTCAGTTGAATACATGTGTCAACACGTAATTAAGAAGGTCATCAACTCAACAAGAATGATGCTACCATCTTCATTGTGTATTAACAACCTCTCAAAGAGTAGCTCTTCAGTCTTCGCGGTTTGCACTGAATTCATGTTTTGAATACAATTCTTAATCCAAGATTAATTCATTTAAACTTTACCTTTGTGTACAACCTATCTACTTCAAGCAGGCTTTAGTGGGACTATTGGAACTCAGGGACTCTATAATGCCAAAGTGTAAGACTAAAGGAGTTTAATATGAGAACATTTATATTTTATCAGAACATGTGAAAAGTCATCTTCTTCATTTGTATTTTGGTCTACCACATTATTTCGTGAAACTATTTTCTCCTGAAAATCAATTTGCCACAAAGCTTTATTGTATAACCTGTTATATACAATGCATTAGAGGTAATAAGAATTTCAAGTTAGAATGGCTACTTCTTTTGACAAATGTCCATTATTATTTACGAATATTTTAAAATCTCTAACAACATACAATGAGATATGATAATAACTGTATGTGGTCAACTCCCCTAATGGTACAAATGGGAAGAATGTAGATACTGATGAAGGCTGAGAAAATGTCTCAAAAAGTAGAATTCGAAATTTGAGGATTGATAAACAGCACTTTTATAAAAGGGTGACGTTAAAGGAAATAAAAAGTGATCACAAGGATGAAGTATCAGCACTACATCATTACAGAGCAGTCAGGAAACTAACCTTAGTTTGTCAATGAGGTGGATGACATAAAAAATTAAAATCCAGGGATGTCTGGGCGGCTCAGTCCGTTAAGTGTCTGACTTCAGCTCAGGTCATAATCTCGCGGTTCCTGGGTTCAAC
Organism: Acinonyx jubatus; assembly: GCF_027475565.1. Lineage (NCBI taxonomy): Eukaryota > Metazoa > Chordata > Mammalia > Carnivora > Felidae > Acinonyx > Acinonyx jubatus. The sequence goes on from NW_026463939.1 coordinate 102,397, forward strand.
CCCACATCAGGCTTTGTACTGACAGATCACAGCCTGGAGCCTGCTTTGGATTCTGTGTCTCCTTCTTTCACTGCCCCTCCCCCACTCACACTCTGTCCCTCTCTCTCTCAAAAAAAATAAACATTAAAAAAAATTAAAATCCAGACAGATATTTTCAAAACATTATTGTGCAGACAGTAGATTCACAAAAATACAAGTATTATCAATTGACAATTATGGGGATTTCTTTAGAAACTCTGAACTGTTTCTTTAGAAACAACTCAGTTGTTCCTGTCATCACTCCTCTGATTTGTAAACGAAAATAACCATACAGCATTCAGTAGCAATAATTTAGAGAGAAAATAATCAAATAAACTTTGAACTTGAGGTGAGAACCATAGTTACATAAGAAGAGAACCCAAAGCAGTTAAACAAAATACATTTTAAAAATTAAAAATCAGATGAAGAGAGACAGGAGAAAAACTAGGATGCAAGAGTTTTATGAAAACAAAGGGAAGAAAGTATGTTTCCTCCCCTGTTTTTTTTTTTTTCTTGTATGAGAATGCACACGTAAGGCTTTATCACAACTTGTTATTTTTAGTTCACAGTTCTTAATAGACAAGCTAACCTATAATTACCAAAGAATGACTCGGAGTAGTTCTTCAGAGAACAGGACACTGAAAACACATTTCCACTTAACAGGAGGGGATTAGTTGGTAGAATGTGTTAGAAAAGCTGCAAATCTCCTACAACAAATATCAATCCTCTCATTCAGGGGTTGTTTTTCATCACTGACTAAAAAATATAGTCAATCCATTAAACTTTCTTTCTTTCAAGTTCTAAAATTGTCCCGGGTGAATTATCAGGGTTTTTTTCCCCATCATGTCACTCTGGTGGGCTGATAAAGACCCAAAAACAACATATGGTCAAATGTTTACTGTCAAACAGCAATCTCTTAACACTAAAAGAAAATGGGTTTTGGATTCAAAACTACATTAAAGAAACACTTTTGTTAGTTTGTTTTTAGTTTATTATGTGCCAAAAACTGAGGTGGGCACAAGCACCCCCCCTCAAAACAAAACAAACACCCACAAAAATAAAAAACAGAAAAACAAATGTATTACCACTTAGTGATAAAATTAAACAACAACAACAAAAGAACACACAAATACCAACAACACGATATGATGTGGTAAAACATTCTGAAAAGACAGAAGGGAAAGTGACTTTTTGTAAGGTGAGAAAAGCCAAGTAGTTAACTAACTTGGATCTTAAAAGAGAAGTTGTTTTCCTTTTGTTGTTATTGATTTTTGTCTTTTTTTTCTGAAAAGAAGTAGAGGAAGGCAAAGGGGAATAAGTGTTAAGGTATGAACCCTATTCATGTTTGGGTAGCATCAAGCTTTCTAGGAGATTGGAATTTAGACACACACACACACACACACACACGGAGGTAGTAAATGATTGGTAAGGCTGTTCTACTTGACATCATCCCTGTATTAGCCAGGGTTCTCTAGAAAAAGAGAACCAATAGGATGTAGACACACAGATTAGAAAGATAAGGAAGGGAGGGAGATTTACTATAGGAATTGACTCATGCAGTTGCAGAGATCTAAAAGTCCCGTAATCCTCCCTCCACAAATTGGTATAAATTCAATCCATGTCCAAAGGCCCTTGTACCAGGGGCTCTGATATTTGAACACAGGAAAAGATGACTATCCAAGCTCAAGAGAAAGAGTGAATTTGCCCTTCCTTTGTCTTTTGGCTCTATTCAGGCCCTCAACAGATTGGATGAGGTCTACTCACGTTGGTGAGGGCACAGGTCTTTATTCAGTCTACTGAATGAAATGCTAATCTCTTCCAGAAATACCCTCACTGACCACCCAGATATAATGTTTTCCCCGCTGTTTGCATTCTATAGCTCAGTTAACACATAAAATCAACCAATACCGTCGCCACTGGCTCCCAGACTTTTCACAAATCTGCAGGTGTCCCATCATTTAAGTTCCAGTTCAGATATTGTAATTCCATTGAGATCTTCCCTGATGCTCTAATCTAAGTCAAAATTGCACCTTCTCTCCAGTCCTATCACATTATCTTGTTATACTTGCTCTCTCTCTTTTTTTTACCCTATTTTTCTTTCCCCATAAAACTTATGACTTCCTGATGTTTTTTGTCACTTACATATTTATTTATTCTATGTATCTTTCCACTAAAAATGTAAATTCCATAAAAGTAGGATCCATGTCTTTGTACCCACTGGAATATTCTGAGGGAGTAATTAGAGATGCATCTTATATGTGCATGAAAGCAACAGATGAGCACACAGTATTTCAAAGATCATTTCAGAGAGTGATTATTTTAAAAATAAGAAAGCATATAATCCTAAATCAGTTTCAAAAGCTTAAAGAATGAAAGAAATAATGATTATCCAAAGATCACAGTCTCATTCAGGAGGGGTTAATTTTCTATTATGTATATGCATAAAATATTTATTCAAAAAATGAGACTAATGCATTTATTTTCAGAACTAAAAAAGATAAAGTTTGAGGAAAATGAAAGTTATTATAGAGAAATCAAAAAAAGATTTGATGCTGAAAGTTTAAATTCCAAATCTTTTCAAGTTTCCGAAAAATTAGTTACCTGTTAATTTCTTAATGGATCAAAGAACTTTTCTCCTACCACCCCCAATACCCATTAATAAAAATCATCTAATTATCCGTATTAGACTACCAGAAAAACAGCTGTTTCATTAGAACCTGCCTTGCAATTCTGTAATTATCTTTCAAGACTCATTTATTTAACCTTTTTTTCATTCATTTTTGAGGGGGGGGTGGGGGAGGGAGGGGCAGAGAGAGATGGAGACACAGTATATAAAGCAGGCTCCAGGCTCTGAGCTGTCAGCACAGAGCCCGATGCGGGTTTGAACCCACTAACCATGAGAGCCTGATCTGGGATGAAGTTGGGCGCTAAACCGACAGAGCCACCTAGGCGCCTAATACTCATTCTGAAGAGAGATTGGTCCTCCAGTATTTGAAGGTTTCAAAACATGTGTGCAAGTTCTCTGATACGTCTTCCATCAGGAGATAAAGTCTATGCTCCCACCTTCCCTTGAGTCTGGGTGGGTTTGTAATTTGCTTGCAACAAATACAAGGGGCAGCAGAGACACTGTAAGATTTCTGTAGCTAAGTCACAGAAACCAGTGCAGTTTCTGTCTTGTTCACCCTAACACTCATTTGCACAACTCTGAAATGACATGTAAGGATCTAACCAATCTGAAGAAGCTATGCTATGAGGAAGCCTAAGACCCATGAAAGCACCACAGGTAGATGCACCATTTGAGAATCCAGGTTAAGGTCCAAGCTAATATTGGAAATGAACTGCCATATTTGTGAATTAAGACAACTCCAGGTGAAACTGTACATTCACCTGCAAGCGTGAAGTCTCTCCAGCTCAGGACCCCGTCATCACTAAACAGTGAAAATCTATGTCTGCTCTGGCTTCCCTAAAATTTTTTACATTGTTTTTTGATGTTTATTTGTTTTTGAGAAAGACAGAGCATAAGCAGGACAAGGGCAAAGAGAGAGTGAGACACAGAATCTGAAGCAGGGTCCAGGCTTGGAGCTGTCAGCACGGAGCCCGAGGTGGGGCTCAAACCCATGAACCACGGTATCATGACTCGAGCTGAAGTCAGACGCTTAACCAACTGAGCCATCCAGGTGCTCCAGACTGCCTTAAAATTTTAGCTCATAGAATCAGTGAGGCTCACAAAACTGTTGCTTTAGGTCGCTAAGTATTAGAGTAACTGTTAGGCAATAACAGTGATCACTATGCAAAGACTAGAAATTTCAGCAACACCAACAAGAGACTCCCCTATGTATGGAATAAAAAACAGGTAATCCTTCAGGAAAAATCTCCATCACAAGAGCTTATTCTCAAATAAGCAGTTAGTCACTATTAAAGAGGATTCCACTTGGCCTGGAAGAACCCTAACATTTGGAAATTCTAAAAAAATATTTACCATACTGGGTAGTATCGTGCTCTGTCGAGTCAAGAACTCTATAGAAACTTGATGTGCTTAAAGACCTTAAAACTGGGTCTGCCTTTTCTATTTACCTTAAACTGGTCATTGTGAACAGGTATAATATTTTCTTCTGAGTGTTTTTGCCTTTAAAATAGGCCTTACAAGCATGGGGAATGGCTGTGTAAAACAAGCAAGCAAGCAAACAAGTGACAAGAGAAGATAACCTCTTTCTCATCAGAACTATTTCAATGTAGAGAACATGTTTTTCTGATGGTATGACTGCTTGAATTACTTAGGCCAAGTCTGTGTGCAAAGATATTTGGATGAGATGAAAACTATCAATCCAATTTCCAGTTAGAATCGCTTCGTTTATGAAAGCTAACACTTATTTATGCCCAAAGGTGGTCCCTAAAAAATACAGCTAACTTTTAGTGCAGACTGTACATGGTCATGAAGAATGAAAAATTATCCATTTAACTTAGACAATGTAGCTAGGTATTCTAGACGACAATCTATGTCTCCCAACAAATTAGAATGCTCTTTTTCCTAAAAGCATATAAAAATCACTAGATTTCAAAGATTATTCTGTTTCAGCACATTATTTCCAAACATTAATAGACATTGGTTATAATATAACCTCAGTATTATTTTGTCTTAAATAAATTCTACTTGGATTTTGTCATGTAAATTGGAAAATATGCCATCTTTCACGAACATTTAATTCACCTAAATGACTAGGCTGCAAATTCTCTGCAATATGCTTGAGGTACTAGCAATTCTATGGAACAGTGTTGACCAATAGAAATAAAATGTGACCACAAAAAAGAATTTTAAATTTGCTAGTAGCCACATTTTAAAAAGTAAAAAGAAACCAGTAAAATTAATTAATTCTATATGTGTATATATTTATTTATATATTTATATATTCAATATGTACAATTATACATAATTTTTAATTATATATTTAATTAAACCTAATATGTCCAAATATTATCATTTCAACCTGTAATGTATATACATACACATATACATATTTGCTGTACCAAGTCTTTGAAATAGATTATGTTACCACACATCTCAGTGTGAGATACAAGCCTTGTTTCAAATGTTCAGTAGTCACATGTGACTAGTGTCAACTAGTTGGAGAGCTATAGAATATTACCCACAGTGGAGTTACATCCAGGTTTTGTGCATGTTTACCTGTTTCATTTTTCGCCTTTATGGCAAGGCTCTAATTATTTCAAGAACCTCGAATAAAGTAAATATATTTGATTGTATCCTTTTATGTAAGTTATTTACTATTTAAAATAAATCTTTATTTCTTCCCATTAGTTTCAATGCCAAATACTGATATGCTACCCTAATTCAATATGCAGATGCAATCAGTTTTCCAAACCTAGTGAGAAAAAGATTAAATGTAATAAATAATTCTTTTGGCTGAATTATCAGCTGTGCAGAGAAACCTTCTCTAACCACCTTCTTGGGCGTTCCCACCCTCCATCCCACCAGACACTCCATCATATAATCCTGCTTAATTTTTTTCATGTTTCATATAACTATTGACAATTTAAGAACATCATTTAAATCAGTTTACCTGTTCATCGTGTATCTCTGCGACTATAATATAGGTTCTTTGAGAGCAACCACATTTTTTTTTTTCTGTGAAGCACCAATGATGCTCATTGCTTAGAAGAGTGCATAGCACAATGGAGGTGTTCAACAAATACTTGTTCACTGCATTTTAAAAACATAGACAAATCAGCTAAAATGGTGTTTAGAGAGCTTCACCTAAGAGTCACTGGCTTCTTAAAATCTTTCTAGGAAGTATTAAAATCTTCTAGAAAGTAGTGCAATGTTTATAGTGTAATTCATATGGTGGAGGGTCTCCTTTAAAAACAAGGAGTTCAGAAATGGAAAACATCTCATTTCTGATTAGGATAAGAGAAAAGCTTATCCTCCCCCCCCCCCCAAATATCATCTACAGTCTACTTAATACAATGCTATTAATCCAACATACAAACATGTTTCTTTCTCGTTATTAAAAAAGCCTCTCAAATTTAAAGTCAATAAAGAAATTAAAAGCTTAATGAGAGCAAGAATCCTCTGACTGTGTTCATGCTGTTATCAGCCTGTGATGCTGTAAAAGATAGGATGATGATTTCATTACCAGACAACCAAAAGAAGAGGAAGGATAACAAGGAGACCTGTGAAAGACCTCCTGGTGAGAGAAATCTTGCAGTGAAAACTTGTTGAGCTTAATCAAGTCAAGGGAGAAATTAAATACAAAAGGGATAGCTTTTAAACATAACCACCTATTGCTTAATGCAAAATAATTTGGGAAAATAAGGAAAAATAATTTGAGATTGATCTAAACAAGATTCCTATTCAATGTAAAATTTTGTGGGAAACCCTGAGATAATGCCCACCATCTCTTCCCACGTAATCTCAAGAAATTACAATTGGCCTGGTCAGAATATAAGTATTTTTTTTATTACTCACTTTAAAAATAAGTATTATATGAACTAGAAATTTACTGCAAAATTCTAACATTTCGCTCCCAGATTAAGACAGAACCAACCCTTCAGCAGATGTCAAAAGCTTCCACAACTATGGTCAAAAGAGAGGTGCATGGGTACAATACTGGACTTTTCCTGCTTCCCACTGCCTTCACAAGTAGTACACAGGGTACCTCAGACACAAAAAGGTTCTCACCACTTCTCCCTTCTATAAGACCACTACCCCCACACCCTCTGTTCTGGCTTCTTTCAGATCATCATCAAAACCTCCTGACATTGTTCTCAATTCCCACACTTTCACCCCTTTAGACTCTGCACAGCTCCTGTTTATTCCCCCTCTCTCAGCTTTCCACAGTTCCTAAAACTTGCCCACTGTGTTCTGTGCAATTCACAATGCATCATCTTCAAAGTCCCCTGGATCTTCTCTGAGAAAAGTGTTTTCCCAACGGATCATTTTGTTTTACCCCGCCCTTCCTCACACGCTTGAGACTGTACTGGGACAAGTGTTCTCTTTACAGCTCATCTCCAGTTCTAGATTATTCCCTCTTCCTTCTCTCTGAATTACTCTAGCTTTGAATCATGTCATCAGATATTACTGCATACCACTCTTGAGAGTCAGCTCCTATCCCTCGTGTTATTCCTCTTCATTTCTTGAAGATTTTAGTTTCTACTTCAATCACTCTCTCAAAGATCTTACAAATCTTAGAGATACCAATTTATAGGAGGTGATTCTTCCAACATTCTAATTTCATGTAAATGACAATAAAATTTCCATATTCACAAGTTCAAACATTTACTTTCTGGTCATGTACATACATATTAGGGAGACAGAGGGAGTGGAAGGGAGAGGAGGGGAGAAGAGAGAATGGAACAAAGAAGAGAGAAGACTGGTTTCTTTTCAAATTTTTGAATGTGAATCTTAAAGGATTCCTTAATAATTCCTTAAAACTCAGCAAATGTAGTCTTTTTTTAGTCTCCCCGTCTTGACCTTCAACTCTACAAGTTTTGTATGGTACAGCAGTAGTTTACTATTTGTAGTCATATACATACATGCACATATAAATACATATACACACACAATCTCTGTACATAAATACACATTTGATGATACTTTTGGGTTACTCAGAACAATCTCCTTCCCACATGGTTATCTTGCAAAATATTGGGGTTTTTCCTCAGGGTTTAAGGTTAGATGAGTGGAGGTAAGGTACCAGGCCAGCATGTACACCTCATCAGAGGAATGCAGACTATTAGATTAATAACAAATGCTATAAAACATACCCTGGCACTTTGGTGTGCCATAGCCCAGCAAATTAGACGGGTGTCCTTAGTCCTTAAGGAAAACACTATACTTCCAATCCTTTACAAGTTGATCTATGAATGTAAACCTGGCACTCATTTCAATACATATAGGTAGTAAATAAACCAAAGGTTTATTTCAATCCACAAAAATTTCAAAAGGAAGAGAACATGATGAGGAAACCATATGTTTCTTAGATACACTAAGCAAGATTACTAATTTCAGAGATATACCAGCATTAACCATAACAACAACAAGAGTAAGGATGCTTACACACATCAATAAAAAGCAATTATTTGATTTACTTTTAACTTACTCTGTATCTCCGTCTTGCCTTGATTTAGCTAATTCTTGGTTTCACTCTACTCAGGGATATCACTCTCTTTCAACATCAGTTTTACTGCCATCGACCTCACCTCTGGCAACCATCACTTTGTTCTATCTATTTAAGAATCTTTGTTAGTTGATGTTTTGTCCATTTATCCATTTGTTCAGGTTGTTATTCATTTGTTTTGTTTTTTAGATTACCCATATTGGTGAAATTATATGGTATTTGTCTTTCTCTGACTTATTTTACTTGGTATAATACCCTCTCGGTCTACCAATGTTTCTATTATCTACAAGACAAATATGGAATCAAGTGGTTAATAAGCACCTAAATAATTAAAACTAGCTTATATTCCATTTCAAAAATTTTATTCATTTTGCTAGACATGTGTCAAATATGCATGAATAAGTTGGAACTAGGGAATCAGTTATCCAGGATCACATGCAGCTTTCCCAGGATCAGTGATCCGTGAGGTTTTCTGAAATGGAATTTGTGTTTAAACATTGTTTCTGCACTTTGTGTAAGTTTCCTGCTCATTTTCTCCTTTACGTAATTTTCAAATTTTGAGTTTCAGGCTATCTACTCCATAAGAGTTTGATATCTGACATTGCTAAATGAGACTTCAAGTTCCAGCACCTTCTTAATAATAACAACCTAGAGCAAATAATTTTCCTGCTCTCAGACTTCCTTGACTATAAAATGGAGCTAATACCTACCTCTTAGGTTTACTATCAGGATAAATGGAAACGTTTCTTTGAAGCACTCTAGTTCAGTGACTGGTACATAATAGGTGATCATTATATTGGTATAAGCCATCCATTCAACAAAATTCTAGTATAGGTCAGATGTTTGTCAGTAAGTAAGCATTTTAGCACCCCTGGAAGTACCTTCTAGTGATAAAGACAGTCAACAAAGGTATAAACAAATTAACAATCTGGTGGCGATAGGTACTATAATAAAATAAACCAGGTTATGTTTCAAATCAATAAGTCAATAAATCAATAAATCAGGTTAATGGGAAAAAAGAATGTAAAGACGAGCAATCTACTTTTTCTCAGCCCTTTGTTTATTGGACATTGTATCTGAAAACACAGAGAATGTCATGCAATAAACATGTTATGATCGTTTTTATAAAATTTTGGTTGATTATATGTTCTTACCATAAGAAGTTCTTCATAAGATCCCAAAAGATGATTTCCCTGATGACAAAAAAAAAAAAAAAAAAAAGACATGAAAATTAGAAATATGAGTATCACATCATATGTGTTTAGGTTTATTTAAGTTTTATTTTCATATTTTGATTTCTCTTTTTTCTTGAACTGAACCATATTTATTAAAGTAAGACTCCCATCACTATTTGAATAATCAAAACAATTTTACATTTGTTGTAACACTATTTGTCTCTTAGTAAGTAAAAAAGCACACCAACCATATAGAGTGAAAATACTCAAGACCTTTCCACGTCTAATTCTAATATTAATTATTTAACCTTTACTCGACTCAGTTTCCTCATTTTATATAATCATGGAATTTGTTCCAATGGAATTAGAGCATATCTAAAATTTGAATTCTGTTAAAAGTTGAGCCAAAGTAATTTTGACTCATTTAAAGAAAAGTTTTATACATATTAATTTTGAAATACCAATTATACCACATACATACAACGTGTGAAGATATATTGCATATATCTCATGTTTAAACTAGAATTGGAAGTTATTGAGCAATTTAAAGCCATTTAATTTCAACCAAGAGAAGAATATATTTTCCTTCAACTTTAGCATTCGAAACACTGAAGCCTGAGATGAAAAAGAAGAAAGAAAATTCTAATTTGTCCCTGAGTGATTTAAGTGGTTTTTAAAAGCATCTTTTGCTCATAGAAAATATTTGTCTATCCATTCCTTTTTTTTCAATCCCTACCATGTCTTTTTCCAATACCACTTTAATTTAAATTTTGACTACCAACTTCGAATTGAGCAAAAGAAATAGATTTCCAAAATCAGTGGGCTGCTGTGAATCACTTTCAAAAAGAGAAGACAAACAACTGGATTACAGCTATCATTAGGCTCTGGAATTGAAATTACAAGCACTCTGAGGAGTAATTCTAGTATGTGGTCCAAGGATCCTGCTGCTCATGTCCATTAACATGGCATACCCTGCTGAATTATGAAAATAACTCTTAAGATCTAACATTTTTACAAAAAGATGCTGAAACCAAATCCCCAAAATACTCCCTTGATAAATACAGGTTCTATAAAACTCAATATTTATATTGTAGTCTTAAGAAAACTTTAAGACATACAGATATATTTCACATGTTAAAAGCGGTGAAGTGTCTGGTATTAAAATTAATGTGCAGAGCAACTGAAAACTCCATTAAATAGATCCTTATTTTAAATTCCATCACCAATAGAAAATGACTCTGGTACTCCCACAGTAATAAAGCCCAGAGTTCTGTCTCTGCAGCTCAAGAATGCAGACCTGGGGCAGGTGAAAGTTACAGAAAGGTGGATTCCATCTTACTATAAGGAGGAAAAAATGCATCATGAGATAAGAGTGTTTTCAGTGACTAAAAACATTTAAACAGAGAAGAGGTTCATGTTAGACCATTCTAGCAAAGGTTTCTGACCAGAGCACCCCCACATTTCTTTCCCACATCTGGGCCATTATTTCTGTGTGCCAATAACCTTTGTAGTGGGCTTACAAAAAAATGTGAGACACAAAACAAATCTGTGTTAAATATACATTAAATATATATTCCATATTAAGCATTTCTTAAAAACGTGCCATGCTGTTCAAGAATGTATCATAATCACAAGTAGCCCCTCCCATTTGGAGTTTCCTAGGTCTCAAACACTCTTTTCCCATCCTCTTTCCCAGTAATATAACCTATCCTATAGGTTCTAGGTATGTACTACCTTTTCCAGAAATGAGTTTCTGCCCCTCTCCAATGTTGAAACAGATTGTGTTTTACCTATTTCCTTTGCTAGAACCATAGGCACCCATAGGCAGCAGTTGTGGTTATAATTAAATTGTACCCCCAAAATTAGTTCTGTAGAAACACCAGATCCAGAATGTTGATGTACTTTAAACAGAAGATTATTTTTTGAGATAAATTTGGAGAACGCTGCATGATTCAGAGATTAAGCAAAGTCGTTTATTAAAGGACATCACAGAGCCATGAAACTTTTATATTCTGTGAATTTCTATTAAAAAGGTAAGTGGATACAGAATTTCTCAAAATTGTTTTCCTTCAGACTCATTTTTTTTTCATGGAGCACCTTCTAAGACTAAAGTTTCTTCACATTTGTTTTAGAGAACACAGAATTATTTTATTCACCATACTCTTGACTGCACCTGGCACAAAGTAGACAGGTAGAAAAAACTAATTGTATCAGTTTTTAGAGTGTAAACTAACCGGCTTTCGGGTTTCTTGATAAATGCCACCCCACCTACCCCTATTTTTTGAAAAGGGACTTGGTGATCATCCTCTTCGTTCTGATTACAGGAATTCCCTGATATACTTGGTCACTTAATTTCTGTGAGAATAATTCAGGGCTCAAAATATTACATCTACACGAGCAGTGGGTTTCATTTTTGGATAGCAATTGTTCAAAAAATTCTTTTTCACTGGGGCACCTGTGTGGCTCAGTTGGTTAAGCTTCTGACTTCAGCTCAGCTCATGATCTTTTGGTTCCTGAGTTTGAACCCCCCATCAGGCTCCTCATGGACAGAGTGGCGCCTGCTTGAAATTCTCTCTCCCTTTCTTTCTGCCCCTCCTCCACTTGTGTATCCTATCTCAAAATAAACTTAAAAAATTCCTTTTCATTGAATTTATAACTGAGTACCTCTAACTGCAGTGCATTGATTCAAGCTCTTCCTCTTCAAATCACTAAAAAAGTTTACACTCTCTTCTACCTAACACTTCATAGGCATTCCTTTTAGGTTTCTACCCTCTCAAGTGAACATCTTAGTTCCCTTATTCCTACTGCAGTGTGGTTTCCAGATTTCTAAGTTCACAGCAAACTTGCTATAAAAATTTAGGTTGTTAACTCTGTGTTATTCTTCTAAAGCATACTTGAGGTCAAAATAAGACAGGATCTTAATATTTTGGAAAGATGCCACAGCCTAATCCTGTGCTCTCTATTCCATTCATATTGCGCCTGTGGCCCAGAATGCTGTTCTTTCTTTCCTTCACCTCTACAAACAGTGTTAACCTTTTGAGATCAAGTTCAACCCCATGGCATGCTCAACTACTTTAGCTGCCATTTCCTCTCTCCTGCTCTCAGAAAAATCATTCAGGACTCATTGTCTACTATCACAATTTACCTCCCAATTTTCTTTATTAGTCGCTGATGTTCCATGTGTATTTTTCTTTATTCCCTAAGAAGTTATAAAGGTATGAGGGCAAGTACTTTACTTTTTATTTCTCCAGAGCACTTTATAAAAGGCTTACACACATGAAATCTATTGGTTAAATATTTGCCTGAAAATGTTGGTGCACATTGATATGCAGGTTGCTATGGCTACCATCCTTACAAACCTCCCCCTGCTTCTTAATATTTAGAGGGCTAAGGTAAAGAGCACTGGGATCGACATAGTCAGGATGCAGTTTACTTTCTGACTTCCCAGCTTTTCTCTTTACTCTGAGGGAAAGGTGGTGTGCTGAAAAGGACACTTCCAGATTCTCTGGCCTGATTTCCTGATAGGTCCCTCAAACGGGAGGCACTGGTAGGAATTTAAAAGGCAAAAGTGAGGAAAAATCCTTCTGTTTTCAACTCTCAAAGTAGCAGAAAGTCAACTACCAAGAGGGTGTAGACTCCAGCATATGCAGGTACTCACAGCAGCAGGTGAGGAAGCTCCATTTCAGAAGCAGTGCCTCAGCTTAACTGGGAGTGCTCTCTAGGACAGAGGCAGGGGCAGCTCCCTGATTCCATGTCATATCTACTCATCCCTTTCCCTGCCCATCTATCGCTTTTGAAAACATTCCTCTGCCTTAAAAACCTCTCTTTGAGGGGACACAAAGGGCCGTTAAACCGATGAAAATCCATCAAGGAAATACAAATTAAAACCATAATGAAATACCTTTCAATAATCACCCAAGCCATTTAGAAAGTACAGAAATAGGGGCTCCTGACGGACTCAGTTGATAAAGCGTGAGACTCTTCATCTTAGGGTTCTGAGTCTGAGCCCCACATTGGGTGCAGAGATTAGTGAAAAGATATAATAAAATTTTAGAAAGTAATAAAAACAGAACATACAGAAAGGAAAGAGACAATACCAAGCGTTGATGAGGATGGACAACAACCAGAATTCTCAGACACAGCTTCTGGAGCTGTAAACTTGGCACAAACTCTTTAGGAGCCTAGCTGGCTGTTTCTACTGAAAGTGAACTTGGGCCAACTCTATGGTCCCAGAGCTCCATTTCTCTAGGTATATGCTCATCATAAATGTGTACAAATGTTTACCAAAAGACACAGAATAACATGTTCACAACATACTATTTGTGGTCGCTGAAACCTGGATAATTACTCAAATCTTCATTAACAACAGAAGGATACACTGGGGTATAGTCACATAATAGGGATACTTACAGCAATGATGATGGCTGTCTACAACTACATGCAACGATATGGATGAATTATACAAACAATGTTAAGTTAAAGTAGTCAGTCATGAAAGTACACATACTGTATTATCCCTTTTATATGAAATTACAGCAGACAAGACTAGCATATGCTATAAGAAGTTAAGACAATGTACTACCTTTTGGGGAAGCAGGAGACAGCCTAATGGGGTGCCAGGTGATCTGCTTCTTTATCTGGATGCAAGGGACAGGGATATTCACTTGGTAAAAATCATTGAGGTTCACTCCTACAATATGTGCACTTTTCTGTATGTATATGTGTGTATACACACACACACACTCACACACACATATACAGAGAGAGAGAGAGAGAGAGAGAGAGAGGGAACTTCAGTACAAACTTTAAAAAAGGTCCTGGTCTACTTCAGATCAGGGAATATCAGTGACTTTGTCACTGCATACCTAGGGTAATATACTGGAAAAAAATGAAACCAACTATTCTAAACATTTCTTTTAGCCATTAAAACAAACAAGCAAGCAAGCACTAAGCAAGTTTTCTTAGAGCACCTAACTGTAAAATAAAATAACTGAAAAACCTGCAGTAGTTTCTGTCTTCTTGACTTAATGCATATAGATATAGGTTTCCTTGCTTTCCAAGTTAACACATGTAATTCTTATGTTCTATTTCAAAATAACTTTTATCATTTCTGTAAAATAACTAAAAATTCCAGAACACACATAAACATTTCTGCCAGAGGCGCCTGGGTGGCTTAGTCGATTAAGTGTTGGACTTTGGCTTAGGTCATGATCTCATGGCTCATGAGTTCAAGCCTTGCATCGAGCTCTGTGCTGACAGCTCAGAGCCTGAAGTCAGCTTTAGATTCTGGGTCTCCCTCTCTCTTTGTCCCTCCCTCGCTTGTGCTCTCTCTCAAAAATAAACATTAAAAACAACTTCTGCCAAATCCCATGAAGTGTTTCAAACCAGTAAGATATGATTCAGGTTTTAAAAATATGTAACAAATACCACTGGCATTTTCACATATTTTAAATACCCAACTTTATCTTCCAGATCATATTTAAACATTTTCATTCATAATCATTATTTTCATAAAATTTCTTGAGTCTTTAACCAGAATAAAACTTCCCTACTGCTAGACAAGGAAAGGAGTTATGAAATAAAAAACCTGAAGGGAGATACTTTGTTTTTTCTTTCATTATTAAATACAATTCAGTGGCTCACACTATTTAATGGAATTTCTTTTAAAACATACAGAAGTGAAAGGGAGGAGAAGATGGTGGCGTAGGAGGATGCTGGGCTCACCTTGTCCTGCTGATCGCTTGGATTCCACCCACACCTGCCTAAACAATCCACAAAACCGCCAGAAGACGAGCAGAACGGACTCTCCGGAGCCAAGCATAGACAAGAGGCCCACGGAAGAGGGTAGGAAGGGCGGAGAGGCGGTGTGCGCTACACGGACTGGTGGGATGGAGCTGGGGCGGTGGAGGGGCAGCCCGCCCAGTAAGGCAGAGCCCCTGCATCTGGCTTGCAAAAGTGGAGGGGACAGACTGCGTGAGTTCTGACAGCCAGCGGGACTTAATATCTGGAATGTTAAAAGTCAACAATTCTACCCTCGGAGATCAGGGAGGGCAAGAGGACACCGGGAGAGTTGATGAGCCCTGAAGACAGAGCTCAGCCTGGCGGGGAACAAAGGTGCTGGCCAGCGCCATCTCCCTCTCCCATCCCCCCGCCGAAATCCCAAAGGGAAACAGTTCCCCTCACCGAACTTCCTTGCACCACGCAAACACCCAACACTGTGCTTCTGTGGATCCACCCCTCCGATGGGTCTGCTACCTCCCTCCAGGTGCTGCAGTGCCCGTCCCGCAGGGGACCACTTACAGCAAAGCAAGCTAAGCCTACCCCGCCCACCCCTGTGCACGTTGCAGATCCACCCTGCCTAATACGCCAGATCCCATCAAAGCAGCACAAACCTGGCAGTGTGCAAGTAGCCCAGAGAGGGCCCACACCAGTTCACAATGAGTCCTGCCTCTGGAAGAGGGGAACATAAGGTGCACACCAGTCTGACTCTGGCCCAAGCGGTGGACTGGGGACAGACATTGGGTCTGACTGCGGCCCTGCCCACCAACACAAGTTACTCCAGACAACACAGGGAAAGTGTCCTGCAGTGGGGCGCCACCCCAGGGACTATCCAAAATGATGAAACATAAGAATTCTCCTCAAAAGAAACTCCAGGAAGTAGCGACAGCTAACGAATTGATAAAACATGATTTAAGCAATAAAACAGAACAAGGATTTAGAATAATAGTCATAAAATTAATCCCTGGGCTTGAAAAGAGCATAGAGGACAGTAAAGAATCTATTACTACAGAGATCAAGGGACTAAGAAATAGTCATGAGGAGCTAAAAAATGCTATCAATGAGGTGTAAAATAAAATGCAGGTGGCAATAGCACAGATTGAAGAGGCAGAGGAGAGAATAGGTGAATTAGAAGATAAAATTATGGAAAAAGAGGAAGCTGAGAAAAAGAGAGAGAAAAAAATCCAGAAGTATGAGGGGAGAATTAGAGAACTAAGTGAGGCAATCAAACAGAACAATATCCGTGTAACAGGAATTTCAGAAGAGGAAGAGAGAGAGAAAGAATTAGAAGATAAAATTATGGAAAAAGAGGACGCTGAGAAAAAGAGAGAGAAAAAAATCCAGGAGTATGAGGGGAGAATTAGAGAACTAAGTGAGGCAATCAAACAGAACAATATCCGTATAACAGGAATTTCAGAAGAGGAAGAGAGAGAGAAAGGGGCTGAAGGTGTACTTGAACAAATCATAGCTGCGAACTTTCCTGATGTGGGGAAGGAAAAGGCATTGAAATCCAAGAGGCACAGAGACTCAATTCAGATGTAACTTCAATTGATCTTCTGCACTACATATCATAGTGAAACTGGCAAGTACAAGGATAGGGAGAAAATTCTGAAAGCAGCTAGGGATAAACATGCTCCAACATATAAAGGGAGACTGATAAGACTGATGACAGATCTATCTACTGAAACCTGGCAGGCCAGAAAGGAATGGCAGGAAATCTTCAATGTAACGAACAGAAAAAATATGCAGCCAAGAATCCTTTCTCCAGCAAGTCTCTCATTCAGAATAGAAGGACAGATAAAGGTCTTCCCAAACAAAAACTGAAGGAATTCATCACCACTAAACCAGCCCTACAAGAGATCCTAAGGGGATTCTGTGAGTAAAATGTTGCAAGGACCACAAAGTACCAGAGACATCACTACAAGCATGAAAACTACAGACATCACAATGAATCTAAACCCGTATCTTTCAATAACAACACTGAATATAAATGGACTAAATGCTCCAACCAACATAGGGTATCAGAATGGATTAAAAAAAGAAAAAAACACAAGACCCATCTGTTTGCTGTCTACAAGAGACTCATTTTAGACCTGAGGACACCTTCAGATTGAAAGTGAGGGGATGGAGAACTAGCTATCATGCTACTGGAAGTCAAAAGAAAGCTGGAGTAGCCATACATATATCAGACAAACTACACTTTAAATTAAAGGGGGTAACAAGAGATGAAGAAGGGCATTATATAATAATTACAGGGTCTATCCATCAGGAAGAGCTAACAATTATAAGTGTCTATGCACCAAATTTGGAAGCCCCCAAATATATAAAACAATTAATCACAAACATATGCAACCTCATTGATAAGAATGTAGTAATTGCAGGGGACTTTAATACCCCACTTACAACAATGGATAGGTCATCTAGACACAGGATCAATAAAGAAACAAGGGCCCTGAATGATACATTGGATCAGATGGACTTGACAGATATATTTAGAACTCTGCATCCCAAAGCAACAGAATACACTTTCTTCTCGAGCGTACACAGAACATTCTCCAAGATAGATTACATACTGGGTCACCAAACAGACTTTAATCAGTACACAAGAATTGAGATCACACCATGCACACTTTTAGACCACAATGCTATGAAACGTGAAATCAACCACAGGAAAAAGTCTGGAAAACCTTAAAGGCACGGAGGTTAAAGAACACCCTACTAAAGAATGAATGGATCAACCAGGCAATTAGAGAAGAAGTTAAAAAATACATGGAAATAAATGAAAACGAAAATACAGCAATCCAAACGCTTTGGGATGCAGCGAAGACAGTCCTGAGAGGAAAATACATGTCAATCCAGGCCTATCTCAAGAAACAAGAAAAATCCCAAATACAAAATCTAACAGCACACCTAACGGAAATAGAAGCAGAACAGCAAAGACACCCGAAACCCAGCAGAAGAAGAGAAATAGTAAAGATCAGAGCAGAAATAAACACTATAGAACCAAAAAAATCCTGTAGAGCAGATCAACGAAACCAAGAGTTGGTTTTTTGAAAAAACAAACAAGATTGATAAACCTCTAGCCAGGCTTCTCAAAAAGAAAAGGGAGATGACCCAAATAGATAAAATCGTGAATGAAAATGGAACGATTACAACCAATCCCTCAGAAGTACAAACAATTAGCAGGGAATGCTATGAAAAATTATATGCCAACACACTGGACAACCTGGAAAGAAATGGACAAATTTCTCAGCACCCACACACTTCCAAAACTCAAACAGCAAGAAAAGGAAAACTTGAACAGACCCATAACCAGCGAAGAAATGGAATCAGTTATCAAACATCTCCCAACAAGTAAGAGTCCAGGACCAGATGGCTTCCCTGGGGAATTCTACCAGACATTTAAAGCAGAGATAATACCTATCCTTCTCAAGCTGTTCCAAAAAATAGAAAGGGAAGGAAAACTTCCAGACTCATTCTATGAAGCCAGCATTTCTTTGATTCCTAAACCAGACAGGCTCCCAGCAAAAACAGACAACTACAGGCCAATATCCCTGATGAATATGGATGCAAAACTTCTCAATAAGATACTAGCAAATCGAATTCAACAGCACATAAAGTGAATTTTCCCCATGATCAAGTGGGACTCATTCCTGGGCTAGAGGGCTCGTTCAACATTCGCAAATCAATCAATGTGATACATCACCTTAATAAAAGAAAAGATAAGAACCATATGATCCTGTCAATCCATGCAGAAAAAGCATATGACAAAATTCAGCATGCTTTCATAATAAAAACCCTCAAGACAGTTGGGGTAGAAGGAACATAGTTAAACATCCTAAAAGCCATTTATGAAAAGCCCACAGCCAATATCATCCTCAGTGGGAAAAAACTGAGAGCTTTCCCCCTGAGATTAGGAACATGACAGGGATGTCCACTCTCACTGCTGTTGTTTAACATAGTATTGGAAGTTCTAGCATCAGCAGTCAGACACCAAAAGGAAATCAAAGGCATCCCAATTGGCAAAGATGAAGTCAAGCTTTCCCTTTTTGCAGATGACATGATGTTATACGTGGAAAACCCGACAGACTCCACCAAAAGTCTGCTAGAACTGATACATGAATTCAGCAAAGTCGCAGGATACAAAACCAATGTATAAAAATCAATTGCATTCTTGTACACTAATAATGAGGCAACAGAAAGACAAATGAAGAAACTGATCCCATTCACAGTTGCACCTAGAAGCATAAAATACCTAGGAATAAACCTAACCAAACACGTAAAAGATCTGTATGCTGAAAAGTATAGAAAGCTTATGAAGGAAATTGAAGAAGATATAAAGAAAAGGAAAAACATTCCATGCTCATGGATTGGAAGAATAAATATTGTTAAAAAATTTTTAAAGTAAACTCAACACCCGATGTGGGGCTTGAACCCATGAACCCAAAATCAAGATCGCATGATCTGCTAGATGAGCCAGCCTGGTGCCCCCATGACACTGACTTTGTATTCGGCTATGAATTAGCGATTTCTTGGCAATATGAATTAGTCACCTGTGGGTCTTTAACCTTCAACTCTGTGGCAACAATAGACACACACTGCACGTTTCTGCTCAGAAAAGGATCATCGAACTCGGTCCACATGTAGTCACCAAACAAAATGTTATGTCTGTTGATCAGCTTGCTAACGCTCAGCTTAGTATGTTCTTTTTTGGCAGGGCTGGGGACACAAGACACAGAGGTCAGGATGGTGACAAGTGCCTTCTACAAAGTCAGACCTTTCAGAGCACAGCCGTGGGCTCGCCTGGGGGTCAGCCCCAAGCCAAGCCCTGCTCTCCATACGCCAAGAGGCCACAGCAACAGCTCCTGCCACCCGCGGCTGCCCCAACGGAAGATCAGCCCGGACACACAGGCCTGGGGCGCGCCGCGAGCTCTCGCAGCCGTGGGGTTGCAGCTCGAGTCCGCATTTTAACCAAAGCCCGAGGCCTCTGATTCACGTGGGAAAACTCTGACACTTTCCGACTGGCCTTCAAGGCTTCCAGGACGCTGACCGGTTCTGGACCATACCTGCCTCCGCCCCGCCTCCCACACTGCCCCAGCCGGCCTCCCCCTCGGCCTCGCCCTCTGTGGCAGGCAGGCCCGGGAGGGTCCACCGTCCCGGGCGCCTGCCCCACACAAGCCACACCCAGACCCCTCTGGACCACGGGGGTTCGCCTGGGGTCCTGAGACGTCAGGTGGTGGGCAGCTAGGGTGACCGAACAGCCCGACAAACGCCAGCTCTGAGGATAACTTGCACACACGCCCCTTCATCCCAGGGCCGTCAGGCTCCGCTTGGGTGCGACGCCCAGGCTCACCTGTGCTCCTCTGGTGCACCTCCAAGTGGACATTCGGCGCCTCAGCAACGCAGGGCGGCGCTTGCTTAAGGTCGCCCACGGCCTCATCCACGGCGCCGCCTGGAGCAGTGGGGACCTGGCCGGAGCGTGGCCGCCTCGCCACCTGGCGCCGCTGCGTCGCCCCGCGCCTCCGCAGCTGCCTTGCCGCCGCCTCGCGCCGCTGCCTCGCCTCCCGTGGCCGCCTGGCCAACGTCTCCGCCTCGAGCAGCCCTTGCCTCGCGCCGCCGCAGACGCCACCGACGCCGACGCCGCGGCTCCCTCGCGCCGCCCGCCTCGCAACGCCCCTGAAGCCGCCGACGCCGCCGACGCCGCCAACGCCGCCGCCGCCTCGCGCCACCCCCGCCTCGAGCAGCCTTTGCCTCGCGCAGCCGCCTCGCCACCGCCGCCGCCTTGCGCCACCTCGCGCCGCCTCGCGCTGGCATCTGCCTCCCGCTGCCTCACACCGCCCCCACCTGGAGCAGCCGCTGACGCCGCCAACTCCACAGGCTCGCGCCGCAAGTGAAACAGGATGATGTGATAGGGCTGGAGAGGAGGTGCAATTTTGACTTAGATTAGAGCATCAGGGAAGATCTCAATGGAATTACAATATCTGAACTGGAACTTAAATGATGGGACACCTGCAGATTTGTGAAAAGTCTGGGAGCCAGTGGCGACGGTATTGGTTGATTTTATGTGTTAACTGAGCTATAGAATGCAAACAGCGGGGAAAACATTATATCTGGGTGGTCAGTGAGGGTATTTCTGGAAGAGATTAGCATTTCATTCAGTAGACTGAATAAAGACCTGTGCCCTCACCAACGTGAGTAGACCTCATCCAATCTGTTGAGGGCCTGAATAGAGCCAAAAGACAAAGGAAGGGCAAATTCACTCTTTCTCTTGAGCTTGGATAGTCATCTTTTCCTGTGTTCAAATATCAGAGCCCCTGGTACAAGGGCCTTTGGACATGGATTGAATTTATACCAATTTGTGGAGGGAGGATTACGGGACTTTTAGATCTCTGCAACTGCATGAGTCAATTCCTATAGTAAATCTCCCTCCCTTCCTTATCTTTCTAATCTGTGTGTCTACATCCTATTGGTTCTCTTTTTCTAGAGAACCCTGGCTAATACAGGGATGATGTCAAGTAGAACAGCCTTACCAATCATTTACTACCTCCGTGTGTGTGTGTGTGTGTGTGTGTCTAAATTCCAATCTCCTAGAAAGCTTGATGCTACCCAAACATGAATAGGGTTCATACCTTAACACTTATTCCCCTTTGCCTTCCTCTACTTCTTTTCAGAAAAAAAAGACAAAAATCAATAACAACAAAAGGAAAACAACTTCTCTTTTAAGATCCAAGTTAGTTAACTACTTGGCTTTTCTCACCTTACAAAAAGTCACTTTCCCTTCTGTCTTTTCAGAATGTTTTACCACATCATATCGTGTTGTTGGTATTTGTGTGTTCTTTTGTTGTTGTTGTTTAATTTTATCACTAAGTGGTAATACATTTGTTTTTCTGTTTTTTATTTTTGTGGGTGTTTGTTTTGTTTTGAGGGGGGGTGCTTGTGCCCACCTCAGTTTTTGGCACATAATAAACTAAAAACAAACTAACAAAAGTGTTTCTTTAATGTAGTTTTGAATCCAAAACCCATTTTCTTTTAGTGTTAAGAGATTGCTGTTTGACAGTAAACATTTGACCATATGTTGTTTTTGGGTCTTTATCAGCCCACCAGAGTGACATGATGGGGAAAAAAACCCTGATAATTCACCCGGGACAATTTTAGAACTTGAAAGAAAGAAAGTTTAATGGATTGACTATATTTTTTAGTCAGTGATGAAAAACAACCCCTGAATGAGAGGATTGATATTTGTTGTAGGAGATTTGCAGCTTTTCTAACACATTCTACCAACTAATCCCCTCCTGTTAAGTGGAAATGTGTTTTCAGTGTCCTGTTCTCTGAAGAACTACTCCGAGTCATTCTTTGGTAATTATAGGTTAGCTTGTCTATTAAGAACTGTGAACTAAAAATAACAAGTTGTGATAAAGCCTTACGTGTGCATTCTCATACAAGAAAAAAAAAAAAACAGGGGAGGAAACATACTTTCTTCCCTTTGTTTTCATAAAACTCTTGCATCCTAGTTTTTCTCCTGTCTCTCTTCATCTGATTTTTAATTTTTAAAATGTATTTTGTTTAACTGCTTTGGGTTCTCTTCTTATGTAACTATGGTTCTCACCTCAAGTTCAAAGTTTATTTGATTATTTTCTCTCTAAATTATTGCTACTGAATGCTGTATGGTTATTTTCGTTTACAAATCAGAGGAGTGATGACAGGAACAACTGAGTTGTTTCTAAAGAAACAGTTCAGAGTTTCTAAAGAAATCCCCATAATTGTCAATTGATAATACTTGTATTTTTGTGAATCTACTGTCTGCACAATAATGTTTTGAAAATATCTGTCTGGATTTTAATTTTTTTTAATGTTTATTTTTTTTGAGAGAGAGAGGGACAGAGTGTGAGTGGGGGAGGGGCAGTGAAAGAAGGAGACACAGAATCCAAAGCAGGCTCCAGGCTGTGATCTGTCAGTACAAAGCCTGATGTGGGGTTGAACCCAGGAACCGCGAGATTATGACCTGAGCTGAAGTCAGACACTTAACGGACTGAGCCGCCCAGACATCCCTGGATTTTAATTTTTTATGTCATCCACCTCATTGACAAACTAAGGTTAGTTTCCTGACTGCTCTGTAATGATGTAGTGCTGATACTTCATCCTTGTGATCACTTTTTATTTCCTTTAACGTCACCCTTTTATAAAAGTGTTGTTTATCAATCCTCAAATTTCGAATTCTACTTTTTGAGACATTTTCTCAGCCTTCATCAGTATCTACATTCTTCCCATTTGTACCATTAGGGGAGTTGACCACATACAGTTATTATCATATCTCATTGTATGTTGTTAGAGATTTTAAAATATTCGTAAATAATAATGGACATTTGTCAAAAGAAGTAGCCATTCTAACTTGAAATTCTTATTACCTCTAATGCATTGTATATAACAGGTTATACAATAAAGCTTTGTGGCAAATTGATTTTCAGGAGAAAATAGTTTCACGAAATAATGTGGTAGACCAAAATACAAATGAAGAAGATGACTTTTCACATGTTCTGATAAAATATAAATGTTCTCATATTAAACTCCTTTAGTCTTACACTTTGGCATTATAGAGTCCCTGAGTTCCAATAGTCCCACTAAAGCCTGCTTGAAGTAGATAGGTTGTACACAAAGGTAAAGTTTAAATGAATTAATCTTGGATTAAGAATTGTATTCAAAACATGAATTCAGTGCAAACCGCGAAGACTGAAGAGCTACTCTTTGAGAGGTTGTTAATACACAATGAAGATGGTAGCATCATTCTTGTTGAGTTGATGACCTTCTTAATTACGTGTTGACACATGTATTCAACTGAAGTTAATAATTTGTTGAATTACTGATCAGCCTAGAAATTCTTATTTCAGCTAACAGACTTATGTTGAATGCCACAATTGAAAAGACTGAGAAGCAAAAATGTATGGTGTCCATTACCTCTGTCAGTCAATGGGTTTTCTTATGACTCAACATAATCATTGAGTGTATCTTAACTGCAAGGCTCTGGTGCACACGTATCATATGGTATTTAAATAAAAACAAAATACTTGTGACTTTGAGGTGGAGAAAATGCTTAATGTAGTTCATAGAAAGTAACTCAGTATCGAGGTTTTTTTGACTCTTAGTTGGATCTGCATTTTCTGGTGAAAAGGTTCTTTCAGTTAAGAGGTGTGACTTAGATAATGTCATAAAACTGAAGCAACTGAAGAACGTGTTGCCATGTAATCAGAGAACTGAGAAGATGGGGGCTTGAAGTGGAGAGATAGTACCTTAGCACATTCGCAGCAATCTAATTAAGAACAAAAACGTCCTAGGTGATGATAAGTGAGACAGAAATGTGTTTGAAAGCATTAGAAAAGTGTAAAAACCAATACTACTCTCCCTAAAAATCAATTTTTGACAAATACATGCAAACAGGCATTTATGCAATTAATAACAAAGACCAAATACATAAAAGTGACATCTCAACACACACTGGCCTAAATTATGATTGTAATACCCAGAGCAATATAGCATATAGCATAAAGCAGGTGATATAGAGAGAAAATTTGGCCTGATAGTCTGAAAACAATCCTTAGAAAGACCAGTTTGAAGATTTCCAATGCTTAAGGTACTGAGAAATCATATCAGAAACCCACTTTGGGGCTCCTGGGTGGCTCAGCTGACTGATCGTCAGACTCTTGATTTGGCTCAGTTTATGATCCCAGGTTGGTGGGACTGAGCCCCGCATCAGGCTCCATGATGAATGTGGAGGCTGCCTGAGATTCTTTCTCTCTCCAACTGCCCCTCTCCCCAACTTGTGTTCTCTCTCAAAGAAAAAAGAAAAAAAAAAACAAATCTTTTTATCATGACAATAAATATAGTTATGCTTTAAGTAAATAACCCCATAAATGTTCTGTTATTGCTAAACGATGAGCAATTATCTAATCAATTAGCAGTTATGATAAAATTCATTCATAAAAAATCCATCTAATAATTGAATAAGAAAGATATTTGGACAGTGTGAACCATCCTTGTCTCTGTTACTATTAAAGCTAAGTTGAAAAGGTCAGGTTGGAATCATCCCTAACGGTATACCAGGGTGGCTCAGTCATTTCAGCATCCAACTCTTGATTTTGGCTCAAGTCATGATCTCACGGTTCGTGGGATCAAGCCCCAAGTCAGACTCCGTGCTGCTGTCAGCATGTGCTGCTATCAGCACAGAGTCCGCTTGGGTCTCTCTATTCCCTCTCTCTCTGCCCCTGCCCCACTCAAGCTCTTTGTCTCTCTTTCAATAAATAAATAAACTTAAAAGAAAAAGAAGTATCCCTAACAGCTTTGCTTCAGCAAGGCTTGTTTCTGTCCCTGCTCATTATATTTAAACTTAAACCTATGGAGAATATATGCTGGTGTGAAAATATTTAAAGAAGGAGGCCACTAGACAGGGGTGGCTCTAACGCCTCATTAACCAAACCAAACACTAAGCCAGAGTCCGTGCATTTGAATCCAAGAAAATGAACCCTGAGGACAGCCAGTCACAAACAGCCACCTAGGCTTTCCCAAATCAGCCAACTGCTTAAGCTATAACCAAATAATTGGTTTGCTTCTTTTTCTCCTCTGTAACAACTTTGCCCCTAGCTTCTGTGGGTGGAATGCTTCCAACTAGCTCCAGGGTCATTTCCTCCAGGAAACCTTCCATGATGTCCACCAAAGGCATCCCTCTTTGATGCTTCAATATTTTTCTGAGCATGATTGTAACACTGCTTTTACTACATTGCTTGGAAATTATAAATTGTATTTGTGTGTGTTCATCTTTTCTTCCCAACGTGTTTGTAAACATCAAAAGCATGGGAGTTTTGGTATGAAATTACTTAAGACCACATAGCACCATTTCAGCCTTCCTTAGCGCTACTGCTATCTGACTGTGTGACTTAAACTCTCTGAATCTCAATTTCATCTTCTGTACAGGATGATGATGTTAATAGTAATTTTACAATGTTACTTTGAGATGTAAATGAGTTGGCCCATGTGAGAAATGTGATTATACCTTGAATATCTCTCTTTCCATACTGTATCTAACTCAGTGACAGGCACATGGAAGGCATCATTTTAATAAATGTTTACAGAGGGAGTGGGTGAATCTTATAGGGAATATTTTGTGAGAAGGAAGGCACCCTGGCTCTATGGTGGGTGGGAAGTGGCTATCTGTGGAGATAAGAAACCTCAGGAAATCCCTGGGGAAGGCAGACCTCCTGGGTACACTCTGAATGATAGCATGGGAAAACCGACTCCCAGGAGACCATGAGGGGGACGTTTCTATCCCAGTCCTCATGCTGTGCTAGTCATATCAGAAGGAAGTCTCTGAGGACTCCAGCAGGTGTGAAGTCTATCCTCCTTCCTTCCCAGCTTCCTGAGGAGAAGCTGACATACAGAACTGAACCTGGACTTTGTTGTTGTTGTTAAGTTTATTTATTTATTTTGAGAGAGAAAGAGAGAGGATCCCAAACAGGCTCCATGCTGTCAACTCAGAGCCCAACCTGGTGCTTGATCTCTTGAACCGTGAGATCATGCATGACCTGAGCTGAAATCAAGAGTCAGACGCTTCACTGACTGAACCATCCAGGTATCCTGAACCTGGTCTTTTTAAGTCCTGAATGTTTCTAGGCATTTTATTTCTTCTGCCCAGTTGTAATTTGTCTTTCAATGCTGTGGGAAAAAACTTTCTGAGTGTTCTCTATATATGCTTTCCAATATAGGGTAGCTATTGAGCAGTTAAAATGTGGCTAGTCTGACTAAATAACTGGTATTTAAATTCACTTAAGATTTAAATTGTACAGGGCAAGTGTATATAGCAAATAAAAGGTTCTCATCACATGGTAATTTGAAATGTCAACAAACACATTTGTATAGAATTGCACTGTTCAAATATTTTTTTTTTCTGTCTCAAATCTACTCTCTACACAGCGACCAGAGGAGCTGACCAGGTCCCTGACCTGCTTAAAAATTCCTCAGTGGGTTTCTATCATTTTCAGGATCAGGTCCCCTGCTATTTGAGTTCTCCAGAATCTGTACTTACCTATTGATGCAGCCACTCCTGTCCTTGCTGTCCACCCCAGACACACTATCCTTTGCTTTGTCCATGCTGTTCCCATTGCCCCAACCACCTTTTCCCCTTGTCCCACTGTTTTCTTTGCCAAGCTTATTCCTACCTGCCCTTGAAGAGTTAGATCAAACACTCTCCGCCAGGAAGTTTCCTCTAAATATCCCTTAGCCTATCCTCTCTACCCCAGGCTGGGTTGTATGCCTCCCTCTGGGCTCCCACAGCCTCCCATGGTTGCTCTAATCAGAACATTGATCATGCTAGGTTATAATTATGGATTAATTCTCCTTTCTTTTTTGGATTGCGAGCTTCTAGAAACCACGGACAGTGGTATATTCATTTCTTTCTTTATCTTCAGTGTGAAAAGTAATAAAAGGAAACCTCATTTAGAAAGGAGTCAGGAGGTGGGCAGAGGGCAGAGGGCAGAGGGAGCTGTCAAGTTGAGTACTCCTTGTTTCCTACAGACCTACTGGAAGTGAGGAAAAGTGAGAAACAGTCACAACACACTCAATGAAAACCTGTCACAACATACTCAATGAAAATCTGGTATACTTTAAACTCCTAGTTTCGTCCAATAGACTTTATAACAGCATTTCCAACTTTCCCCCTTTTCTCTATGAGAGAGCATCTCTCTCCTTTCCAGGAGGCCTTGTCTGTGGTTTTGCCACAGTTTGCTTGTCTCAGGTTGCAATTCTCTATTCCCAGAGAAACCTGTTTTTATTGGTAAAACAGCTGGCAGTTTTATCTGTTTTTTCAGAAAAATGTTTAATGTTTATTTGTGAGTGTGTGTGTGTGAGAGGGAGAGAGAGAAAGAGAGAGAATGAACGGGGTGGGGGTTGGGGGGCAGAGAGAGGGAGACGCAGAATCTGAAGCAGGATCCAGACTCTGAGCTGTCAGCACAGAGCTCTAAGGGAAGCAGGGCTCCAGATCATGACCTGAGCTGAAGTCAGAGGCTTAACCCACTGAGCCCCTCGGCACCCCTGTCATTTTTATTTTTTAAGTTTAACACTAGCACCTGCACAGAGCCTACTCAGGAATGGAATCAAGGTATGTTTATGTTAATTGTTCGAAAACATGCCAGGTTCCTTATTTACCATAATTATAGTTATAAAATGCATTTTAACCTGTCTCATTTGTGACTTACTGCACTCTTTGTGGTAGGCAGCACTGTTGTTTGGGTTTGTTGGAAAAGGAATCTGAGGCTCAATGTCTCTTTAAGTGATTTGCCCAAGAGTTTGAGTAGAACCTTGGTTCTCAAAGGCCTTTTTTTCCATTTTGTTATACTTCATGAAGCTCCTTTGTCCTCTTCAGCCTTCAGTGACCCCTCCCACACTGAAATTCCTATAGCCCCCACAGCCTTTAGCAGTCATTAGGATTGATGTGTAAAAGCTTGTGTATATTCATCTTGATAGTTGTAGTGACAAGGCTTGTGTATTTTTAAACTACTCAGCTATGGAAGGCTATTTCTGATGAGTTCTTTCATGTAACTTTTTGTAGAGGTTCTTCTGGTGCCCAAACTGTTATGCCCAGAATTCGTGATCCCCAAAGACCGCCAGGGAGCCGAGTCCAATGTAAAAGCAAAAGAGCCTTTATTCGAGGTAGCTCGAGCTCAATCCCCTACCTGCACCTACGCAGCGGTGAGATACCGGGGAGAGAGAGCGAGTTTCAAAAGCACAAAGGTTTTATTGGGGCCTAGGGGCAGTTGGTGAGGTAATGGCTGTGGCCTCAGCCGATTGGCTTGGGAAGGGTCGGAGTCCTGTTAGGCAGGTGAGCGGGAGGTTACTCAAGGGGAGGAGGCGTGGTCAAGGTGAAGGACACAGAACAAGATGGAGTTGGCTGGCGTAGGCCCGCCCTTTCATTCCCCCCTTGTCATGTAGCTTACGGACCCAATCATGGGACCGGCTGCATTTATGGTGACAAGGGGAACAGAGTTTGCAAGTTTACACAAAGTTCTGGGAACCAAGTGTCCCTGGGTTGGCTCTGGGAGGTCTGATTAAGTATTGTCCCTGAGCTGGTGTCTGTGATCTGCCAGGTGATGTTTTGGGGGGCGTGGGGACTCCCAGCAGCATGAGCAATGACAAGCAGAGTTAACAGAGTTACCAATATTAGGTGGGTTGAATGCGCTGTAGCTTGAGCTTGAGTGGGTTGTGTTGGTCCTGATTGATGGCTCATCACGTGACGAAGTCCTTCCGGATCGAGGAGGGGTCCGCTGGCCGAACATGGGTGTGATGGACCCAGGTCGCAATGCCTTCTACTTTGAGAGCGGTGGGTGTTGTCAGCACCACGATGTAGGGTCCCTTCCAGTGCGGCTCGAGGGTCTCTCGGTGGTGCCTCTTAACGTAGACCCAGTCTCCTGGCCTGTACTGGTGAGGTGTCAGGGTTGGGCCGGCCTCGTAGATGGCACAGAGGCGCAGCCAAATGTCCTCATGCACCTTCTGGAGGCCTCTCAAGGAAAGAAAAAGTTCTTGATCTTTAAACTCAGTAAGAAGTTCAGCTCGAAGGTTGGGAATAACAGGGGGTGGCCTGCCAAACATGATCTCGTAGGGAGTAAAACCCAGAGTGTAAGGAGTGTTTCTAACCCGGTAAAGGGCATACGGTAGGAGAGTCACCCAGTCCCCGCCAGTCTCCATGGTTAATTTGGTAAGGGTTTCTTTTAGGGTTCTATTCATTCTTTCTACTTGTCCTGAGCTCTGGGGCCTATAAGCACAATGTAATTTCCAGTTTGCCCCCACCGCCTTGGCTACTGCCTGTGTTACCTGCGAGATAAAAGCTGGTCCATTGTCTGATCCTACCATGGCAGGAAAACCATACCTGGGTGAGATGTCTTCTAGTAGCCTCTTAGCCACTGTCTGAGCCGTTTCATGCTTGGTTGGGTATGTCTCCACCCAGCCAGAGAAGGTGTCTGTAAATACTAAAAGATATTTATAACCATACTTTCCTGGTTTGACTTCAGTGAAGTCGACTTCCCATTGTGCTCCCGGTCTGGTGCCTCTGAGCCTGGTTCCTTTTTTATTTGATGTGGCTCTCGCATTGGTGAGTTGGCAGGTCTTGTAGGCAGATACAACTTGCTCTATTTTGGTGTCCTGTTGGTGAATCTTGATTCTGGCATGTCGGATTAAGTCTTTTAATTTTCAGGCCCCCATGTGAGTAGACCGATGCACATGCTCTAATATTGAGACTCTGAGCCGGTCTGGCAGCAAGAGCTCCTTGTTAGGTGTATACTACCATCCCTTTATCTCCTGGGCCATGGGGAGTTTCTTGATCCGCTGTAACTCCTCCTGGGAGTATTTGGGCTGGGCTGGTAAAACTGGGTCTCCCAAGTCTGGTAGTTGTTAAGCCATTTTCTAGCTCCCAGCATCAGCGCCTTGGTGAGGGCTATGAGCTCTGCTCACTGGGCTGACGTTCCGGAGGGTAGAGCCTCCACCCATACAGTGTCCGTTTCGGTGACCACCGCTGCACCTGCATACCTGTGTCCGTCTCACACAAAGCTGCTGTCATCAGCGAACCAAGTATCCTCGGCATCGGGGAGGGGCCAGTTGGTCAGGTCTGTCTGGAATCCATGTACTTGTTCCAGGATTCCTGCAGTCATGTAGTGGAGCACCTAGGTCAGGGTCGGGCAGCAGGGTTGCAGGATTGAGGGCTGCACTGGGGTGGACCCTCACTCATGGAGGGTTGAGTAGGAGGCTCTGGTAATGAGTCATATGTGTGTTGCTCATCCATCTATCAGGAGGCTGTTTCAGGACCCCTTCAATGGCATGTGGGGTTGTGATCCAGATCTCCTGTCCTAGGGTCAGTTTGCGTCCTTGACTAGGAGTGCTGTTGTTGCAATAATTCTTAGGCATGGCGGCCAGCCAGCAGCCACTGGGTGTAGTTTCTTGGACAGGTAAGCCACTGAGCGGTTCCAGGGGCCTAAGGCTTGAGTTAGAACCCCTTTTGCTATTCCCTTATGTTCGTCTACAAAGAGGTGGAAGGGCTTCGTAATGTCTGGTGGGCCCAGGGCTGGGGCACTTAGGAGGGCCTTTTTTAACTGATAAAAGGCAGTTTCTTCTTTTTCAGCCCATTTAAATGTTTTCTCCTCTTTAGTAGCTTCATATAGGGGCCTGGCGATCTCAGCAAAACCTGGAACCCAGAGGCAGCAGTAGCCAGCTGATCCTAAGAATTCCCTTGCTTCTTTTCAGGAGGTGGGAGTAGGGATCTTTAGGACAGTTTTTTTTTTTTTCTGGCATCTGATAACCACCGCTGTCCGCCCTCCAGGATATATCCCAGGTAACTTACCCTCTCCCTGCATATCTGAGCCTTCTTCGTGGATGCCCGGTACCCTAGGGCCCCCAGGGTAGCCAGCAGGTCCTGGGTCCCTCGCTCAGTCTTTGGCCATGTCGGCAGCAATCAGGATGTCATCTACGTACTGTAGGAGGGTGAGGCCAGGGTGCTCCCTTCTGTACTCACCCAGGTCCTCGTGTAGTGCCTCGTCGAAGATGGTGGGTGAATTTTTGAATCCCTGAGGTAGCCATGTCCAGGTGAGTTGCCCACTGTAGCCCTCCTCCGGATCATGCCACTCGAAGGCAAACAAGGGTTGGCTCTGGGGTGCCAGCAGCAGACTGAAGAAGGCGTCTTTTAAATCTAGTACAGTATACCAGACCCTGGAGGGCGCCAAGGAGCTCAAGAGAGTATATGGGCTGGGAACAGTTGCGTGTATGTCCGTGACCCTCTTATTTACTTCCCGGAGGTCTTGTACCAGTCGGTAGTCATTTGTGTGAGGCTTTTTGACCGGCAGTAGGGGAGTGTTCCAGGGAGACTGGCAAGGAACTAGTACCCCTAGGCTTTGTAGTCTCCGGATGTGTGGTTGGATCCCCTTCCGGGCCTCCTGAGACATGGGGTATTGTTTGATCCTTACCGGACTCTCTCCTGGCTTGAGCTCTACCAGGACCGGGGTCCTGTGAGCGGCTAGTCCTATCCCCCCCGGTCTCTGCCCAAACCGAGGGGAATTCTTGTAGCCATCTGTCTATATTATCCTCTCTTGGGAGCGCCTCCTGGTGGAGGTGGTATTCATCCAGTTTCATGGTCAGGACCTAGATGGGGTGGCCCTTGCCTTCGGTGACCTGAGGCCCCCCCTGTCTGAAAGTTATCTGAGCTCCAATCTTGGTCAGTAAGTCCCATCCTAACAGTGGGTAGGGGCATTCTGGTATTACCATAAAGGAGTGGGATACCCGTCCCGTCCCCAAATCTACCGTTCTTCGGGTAGTCCATGAATACTGGTTCATACCAGTTGCCCCTTGTACCCAGGACTTCTTGCTGGCTAGTTTTCCTTGTGGGGTGTGGAGGACCGAATGTTGTGCTCTGATGTCAACAAGGAAGTCCATAGGGGTCCCCTCCACTTTAAGAGTTACCCTGGGTTCGGTGAGAGGGTCCGAACCCTGACTCCCCTAATCACTTAGTTCATCTAGCTCTAGGACTTTTACTCGATCAGTCTTGCTTCCCTTCCCGCTGGCCCTTTTTGGACAATCCCGGGCCCAATGCCCTATCTCCTTGCAGTATGCACACTGATCTTTCTGCAGCCTCTGCTTCCCCCCCTTTGTGGTTCCTTTACCTTTTCTTGCATCGTCTGCCAGCTGCCAGAGATGGCGGTCTCGTTCCTCGGGGAAGTCAGCAGTGGTAGCTAGTAGTATTCTGTCCAGGTCTCGAGTCTGCTTACTGCTGACCGCCGCCATGGCGCGAGCCTGCTTGTCCTCAGGAGGCTCCCGGTTATTATATACCTTTTCGGCTACCACCAGTAAGTCCTGCAGACTTTTTTCTCCTAGTCTATCTATTTTCTGTAATTTTCTCCTCATGTCTATGGCCCATTGGTTTACAAAGGCCATGATAACAGCTGCCTTGCTTTCCGGAGCCTCTGGATCCCTGGGGGTATAGGTACGGAATGCCTTCATGCTCCATTCTAAAAAGGCAGCCGGGGATTCATCTTTTCCCTGTTGTACATTTCCTACCTTGGCCAAATTGGTTGGCTTTCTAGCAGCCATTCTGAAACCCCCCCCATTAGAGTCTGGCGGTAGACCCGGAGCCTCTCCTTACCTTCTGCCATGTTGAAATCCCACTGGGGCCGAGTTAAGGGGAAGGAGGCATCTATCTGAGCCTGGTTGGTGGTGGGATTCCCGTCTGCT
This sequence comes from Acinonyx jubatus, assembly GCF_027475565.1. NCBI lineage: Eukaryota > Metazoa > Chordata > Mammalia > Carnivora > Felidae > Acinonyx > Acinonyx jubatus. The sequence continues at coordinate 135,749 of NW_026463939.1, forward strand.
CCTGGAACTAGTTTTCGGGCCCCATTGAGGATTCTTTCTCTTTCTTCAGTCGTGAACAGGACCTGCAAAAGCTTCTGGCAATCGTCCCACGTGGGCTGATGGGTAAAAAGAACAGAGTCTAATAAATCAATAAGCCCTGCCAGTTTCTTGGAAAACTTAGGATTCTGAGCTTTCTAATTGTAGAGGTCGCTAGTGGCAAAAGGCCAATAGTGATGGGGCTGATTCCCCTCCGCGTCTGGGGGTCCAGTGGCTCACAGGGGCAGAACAGTGGAGTCGGCGGCGGAGGCGGATTGCTCCCTCTGAGCCTTTTGTCTGGTGAAGGGTCGGCTTCCCACTGGAGCGTTTCTGCCTCCTGCTCTCGGAACAGCATCTGCCTCCCCCGGACGGGGAGGATGGTGTTCTTCCGGCATCCTAGAGGGGTTATACGGGGGAGGAAAAATTAATTCTTCTTCAGTCCCCCCTTGTAGGACAGGGTAGAGGGGTGCTGAAGGCTGGGTAAGACTTTTCTTCTTCTTTGTCCCCTGCAAAGCAAGAATGGGTTTTGGCTCCGGAGGGAGTGGGGCTAGGAAAGGCTTAAGCCAAGAGGCTGGGTCTTCTACAAGGTCCTGCCAAGTGATAATGTAAGGGAGCTGATCAAGATGGCCCATCTTAGGCTGAGAGATGATACTCCTGACTCGGTGGATGGTAGGGAGGTCGAAGGTCTCCTCTGGTGGCCATCCGACATTGAAAGTTGGCCACTCGCTAGAACAAAAAACCTGCCATCGACCCTTTCGGACTTCCACGCTGAGGTTGTTAGCTCTTCCCCTCACATCCTTAAAGTGATTAATCATAATACTTAGAGGAGTAGTCTGATTCTGTCCCATAACGTCCATCCAGTAAGTCCAGTAACTCCACAGAACAAAACAGAGAAACACAAAAACAAACAGGGCCCCTAGAAAGTCTTGCAACTCCATGGAAGCAAAACTGAAAGCTATCTTAGACCTTTGAGGGGGTTCCACGTCCCTCCAAAACTGATGAGGGGATTCCACGTCCCTCCAAAAGGGAGGATCGGAACGTCTTCTGAAACTCCCGGCCCGTGGTCCTCCAGTGCGTCCACTTAGACCGCGTCGGGCACTACCAGAATTTCAGAAATGAGCTCACACAGAAAAGACGGAACGAACAGACACTAACTGTGGCCAGTCAGGCTCTCCGGGTCGGGGGTCCCTCAGGGGTCTTGGGGATCCCGGACGAGCCCCCAAATGTTATGCCCAGAATTCATGATCCCCAAAGACCGCTAGGGAGCCAAGTCCGATGTAAAAGCAAAAGAGCCTTTATTCGAGCTAGCTCGAGCTCAATCCCCTACCTGCACCTACGCAGTGGTGAGATACCAGGGAGAGAGAGCGAGTTTCAAAAGCACAAAGGTTTTATTGGGGCCTAGGGGCAGTTGGTGAGGTAATGGCTGTGGCCTCAGCCGATTGGCTTGGGAAGGGTCGGAGTCCTGTTAGGCAGGTGAGCGGGAAGTTACTCAAGGGGAGGAGGCGTGGTCAAGGTGAAGGACACAGAACAAGATGGAGTCGGCCGGCTTAGGCCCGCCCTTTCAAAACCTTATTCCTGATTTCAGTGTAGCTCTAAGCCTGTTACTAGCTCAAATGCTTTCTGGTCCATCTGCTTTTCTGCCTCAAGGCTTTCTTTCAAATCCTAGTAGAATGCTTAGCCCTGGGCAAGCATAATCAGGAAATGTTAATGAGTTCCAGCTGGGGGATTGAGCTAACCCTCAAATAATGGGGATGAAAATTAAGAGGTAAATGACCCAGTTTCCTTGCTATTTGGTGGTGCAAAGCTGAGGCACCTTCTACATGGTTTTCAGAGGGTCTCCAGTAAGCTCAAGCCCAATTATCTAGTAAAGCTATCAGCTCAATATCACACTTTTCTTGGCTTTTCCACTTTCCCCTCTTTCATTCTGTCTCCCTCCCATCTGTTTCTGGAGCTTACTTCCCAAACAAATTACCAGCAACCAAGTCCTGGCCTCAGATTTTGCTTTTGGGGAACCCAACTGAAGACATTACTTAGCTATACAGGAGTTTCTTTAGAGAAAATGTTTTGCCCTAGGAGTTTTGTGCTCTAGCCTCCTGGACTTCTTTGAGTATCACTGCTGTTCCCTACACTCTGCCTTGCTCATGCTGCTCCCTCTGCCTGGCACAGTCTTCCTTTCCTTTGCCTGGCTGACAGCTATTCATTCTTCAAGACTCAGCTAAGGTATCCACTCCTCTTTAGGATTTTCGTTGTTTTACTCCTGCCACCTCTAATTGAGAGTTCTCTCTGTGATTCGGTAGCACTTCAAACACTAGTTAACCTCTACCAAAGCCATTTTCTCTCCATCTCTCTCTTTTTGTTTCTGTGACTACATCCTTTTGTTCAGTAAAGAAATGTATGGAGTGTCCACTCTCTGGTGGGCTAACATCCTAGAATAAGTTGAAGTCCAGGCTGGAGGTGGTGTCTCTATGAGGTATATAAAGCCATAATCTCTTCCTTTCTCTGTGAGACCTTTGAAGAGAAGGGGCCTAGAATGATAGTTGTTAAAAAATTAAGTGCTCAATAAAACTGGTAGGATGTGCAGGAGTGAACTTAGGATTCATTTTTCATTCCACAAACATTTACTTTTATGAAGCACTTACCTTGTGTCAAGCACTATGCTGTGGTATGGAGTATACCTAGATGAAGTGTCAGACCCCAGGCATCAGAGAGCTCACCCCACCCTTAAGTGAGGAACAGAGAAATAAATAATGCATAAAGCATTGTCAGCATCAGGCCAGGGACACACAGGTGACAGTGGGAGGATAAAGCAGCTCAGAAAAGGGTAATGTTTAGCTTGGTCTTAGAAGATAGTGTCGATTCACCAGGGGGAGATGGGAAAATACATCCTAAGTATACTGAGAAATACAGCAGTAAAGTCTAGGGTTAGGGCTGGTGCAGTTGTAGAGGGGCAAGGAGCCAGAACTCTTTGGGCCTCTTCGAGTTTGGTATCGGTGGGCACAGAACTATTGATTCCTCGGTGCATTTCAGTTGAAGAAATAGGTTACCCAGCACCTCGACCAGAACCAGGCAGGCCAGGAGGAGATGTGTTGGGAAATCGGGAAATCTGTCTCAAGTCCCAAATTGAGCTTCAACCACAGTAAAGCCAGTCCTTACATGTCTGGGGTGGGCAGGAAGAACCCCTCAGTGCAGCAGAGCGCCATCCCAGCACAATGGGTCCCCAGAGGTGGCTGAGCATGCTCAGTTGCCAGGACTCGAATGCTCAGGAGCAAAATGAGAAGTGCTGGGGACTCCTAGCCCTGTGGGCACCTGGGCCCAAGAGGACTGGGGCCATGGGGGGGCGGGGCCTCAGGCGACTGCTCCCTCCCAGCCCACCTACCACCTACCTCCCCGCCAGGCCCTCTACATTGTTCCCAGTCTTCCTGAGGAAGGTATGTCACCCCGAGGATCCTATTGCCCACTCCCCACTGCCCCGTGATTTTTGCGTGGGCTTAGTAGTGGAGGGACAACAAAACATGGTGGAGCAGAGCCAGAGGGCACCTGAGGCAGGTCTGTGGAGGCGGTCGTTCAGGGGGAAGTGCTGAAGCAGCTGGGCAGTCCTGGGTCTGAGGGGAGAGGGGACTTGGGCATGGCCCTACTCCTGAGGAGGCGTCCCTGTGTGTTTGTGTGGTGGGGCTGGGACCTCGGGGTCAGGGGCCAAGGGAAGTCATACAACTCTGAATGGTGGGAAGGGACCTCGGAGTCCCAGAGAAGGCACAGGGATGTATGTGCGAGTGTGCCCACTCCGGAGTGAGCATGAGCCCAGAAAGTGATGGGACTCCAGGGAAGATACAGGACTCCAATCCTGAAGGGCGCTTGTGATGGGGCTGATCATAGGAGTGGGCTTAGTCATGGAGCGGGGTATACAGACTTGTGCGAACATGGGAGGGCTCCCTAAAGGGACATGGTTTGATAGAGTCTATAATTGTGAGGAGGCAGGTATCTGTGAGGCGAGTGTTACTGTAATATCAGGCAGTGCCATGGAAAGGGGGTATACACTGAATATTTGTGTTTTGGGGAAGTACAGTGCCTTAGTTTCCGCCCAGGCCACCCAGAAAGTATACAAATCCTTCTGTGGGTTCTGATAAAGACAAGAGGCTTGAGGGGGCACTCAGAGCCCCAGTCCTTCAGAACCTTGCCATCTGATGCTGGAGCCTGAGTTTGAGTATACATGGGATCAGTGATCTTGAAGGTCATTCAGAATCACAAAGGAGTTCATGTCCATCTACGTGTGGGTAGAAGATAGTCTTTAAGGTGCAGGAGACTGCTGGGAAGGAGAGACCCAGGTTCCTTTTCCTGAGGGGCCCCCAGTTGTGGGTTTGACTGGATTTGGAGAGTAGTGACCTAAGTGTCTCACAGGGTCAGGGAAAAGAGCAAGGGCTTTCACAGTCTTGTGTATATGGGAGGGAGTTTGTACCTGAAAGGGGCTGTGGACTGGAGAACTGAAGCTTCAACACAAGTGATATCTGTGTGTGTGTGTGTGTGTGTATTAAAGAAGTGGCTTTAGGGATATGTGTGGTGGTGAGTGATGGAAGTGGTATACACAATCTTGTATCCGTGTCCTGATTAGGTATTTTGGTTTCAAGAGTGACCCACTTGAATTATCCAGCCCTTGGCACTGGGGAAGGAAGGGTATGGATACTAAATATGGTTATACTAAGACCATATAATGACTGGAACTGGAGCTGAATGAAGCCATTGAGAATGAATGGTTCAAGAGACTGTTATCTCTCAAGACCTGCCTGGTTTCTCTTTGTTTCATCCATCAAGTAGTTCCTCTAGTCTTTTACACTTTACACTTTCTCATAACTTGAACATGCTCCTTCCTTTATTCATTCATCTGCTCAACAAATATTTATTGAGGGCCAACTCTATGTCAGATACCAACTCAGGCACTGGAAACTCTCTGCTTGTGATTTTCTTACCCTTTTTTTTTTCTTTCTTCCTCCTTACCCCCAGTCCCCAGACTTACTGGCTTTACATATATTATACATTGTATGCATTATTTTATTGGTTATTGCCTGTTTGCTTCCACTAGAATGTAGGCTTCATGAAGGGAAGGGTTTTTTGTGTTTCTCAATCCCATATGTTTAGAGCTATACATGGTGTATAGTAGGTTTTTATTAAATATTTGTTGAATAAATAACTAAATGATCTGATAAAGTCTAGTTGTTCAAGAAACTTTCTGTGAGGAAGTATTATGAGATGAGATATAATAAGGATTAATTAAGTGAAGAGAAGGACGAGGAGTAGTCCAGGCAGAGCGAAACCATGTGCAAAGATCCTAAGGTAGCAGGAAATATAATCTATTATGTTTAAGGAACTGAAAAAAAGACAAATATGGCTGCATGTAGGGCAACAGGAGAGGGAAAGAAGCTGAAACATATCTTGCAGGTCTTGACTACTATGATATGTATTTTCACCAAATATCTTAAGAATAGTAGGAAGCCATTGTGGACTCTTCAGCAGGAACATGACATGATTAGAATCATAAAAAAATATAACTGGTTACAGTATGGAAAGCACACAAGATATTAGAATGGATGTAGGTATACCTGTTAAAAGGTAGCAGTGGAGATGGAGAGAAGGAATTGAGAAATATTTAAGAGATAAAATTAATAGGATTTAGTAAAAGATGGGGATAAAGGAAAAGGAGGTATCCGGGCATGCTTCTAATTTTCTAATTCGTGATCTGGTTACTTGTTGGGGCCATTATGGAGGTAAGGAGCACTGGAAGGGATCTTGGCTATGTTTGAGAGGGAAGATCATGAGTTTGGTTTGGGACATATGGTGTCAGAGGTATCATTTATTGTTGAGCCATCCAGAGAAGTGAGAGATGGACAAGGCAGTTGAATGTGTAAGACAAGTCTGAGCTAACATGAAGATAATTAGTGAAGTCAAAAGTGTGGATGAAATTGCATAGAGGGACATTGGGGTGTGGAGATTAGAGGCTTAGGATTAAGTGTTGAATAGCTGCAATTTTTCAGTGCTTTCCAAAGAGAATGAGGAGAATGGTCTTGAACATATGGAATGCTGCCAAATGATATAAAAATGAAGACTGAAAGACTAGATTCAGCAACAGTCTTAGCATTGTTGGTTACATTGATGAGAGAAAAATTGATGAAGGTAGGAGCGAAACCATATAAATTCTGAATTACGATTAATAGGCTCAGTCCTTGTTTCTTAATTCAGATTCCCAAGAGAGAGAAACTAGTAGACATGCATCATATTTTCACCGGATCATATCATAGATTTCAAGCCAGTGTAGGATTGACTGTTTTCGGATTAGATGTCCAGCTATTGCTGATTGGAGTCACCTGGTTTAAAACATGTCCAACTGGTGAGTTTTCATCTCAGTAGCAATAGCTAACATTTCTGGAGTGTTTACTATGTTCCAGATATTGTGCTAAGAGCTTTATATATTTTAATGTATGTCAGCATCATAACTAATTTCTAAGGTATTATCACTCCTGTTTGAAGCAGTTTTGGCACAGAGAAGTTAAGCAACTTGCTCAAGATCTGCAAATAAGTGTAAGATTATACATGTTTGGGGCTTATTTTAAGTTTATTTATTTTGAGATAGCACACATGTGGGGAAAGAGCAGAGAGGGAGAGAGAATCCCAAGGAGGCTCCACACCACCAGTGCATATCTCTGTGGGGCATGAACCCGAGAACCAGGGGACCATGACCTGAGCCAAAGTCAGACACTTAACCAACTGAGCCAACCAGGCACCCCTGTTTGGGGCTTATTTTAACATTATCCAGATTCATTATTTGGCTTTCTCTTTATATTGCAATATTCTATATAATGAAGCAATAATGGCCATGATGAAATTCCTGTCCTACAGGAAACGTCATTCTAAGGTAAGCATATGTTAGCAAGGTAATGTGGAAAGAACTGGAATTCAGATCTTTGTTTAAAATCTGTTCCTGTAACCTATTAGATGAGAACTATGGACTCCATTTTCTGATCTATAGTTTCCTCATCTATAAAATGGGGGTGATATCTGCAGGATAGTTGTGAATTCTAGAAATAATATATCTGAAGTGCACGAAAAATGATATTTTCTTAGTACCCCCTGAAGATTGAATGTCAAAAAATTAAGATGTATTATACATATAAAAGCCAGCTCTAAGCATACAGTGATGAATTTAAGACATTCTTTTTACCTCCTTTTTTTCCCATTGGTATAATGTATCTACTGTTACAAGAAAGGCAGACACCAAGTTTAGGAGCATGTGGAATTGTTATGTGAACTAAATGTCATGGAATAGGTCTGTATATGAGATGGATTTTGAGGAATTTCTTGGAGTGAAGGGATAGTTAAATGTTTTTTTTCCAAGCATATAGATAGCTCTGTTAGAAGGTCATATTTGCAAAAGGAATTTTCTTTAAAATATTATATACTTTTTAAATTTATGTATGTATGTATTACTGTTTATTTATTCTTGAGAGAAAGGAAAAAAAAAAGAACAAACCGGGAAGGGGCAGAAAGAGAGAGAGAGGGACAGAGGATCTGAAGCAGGCTCTGTAGTAACAACAGACAGCCAGATGTGGGGCTTGAACTCACAAACCACGAGACCATGACCTGAGCTGAAGTGGGAAGCTTAACTGGCTGAGCCACCCTGGTGCCCCTAAAATATTGTACTTTAAAATGAGGACAAGAACATTTGAATTTTTCTTCTTCTCCAAAAATTTGACTAATAATAATAATAAAACAGAAACCTTATAGCTAACTACATGTAGGAGTATTAGTCTCACCCTAGATTGCACTTGCTTCAATTTCTCAGATTCTTCTTCCTTGCCAACTGTATAAAAGAAAGCTTTGTGTGAATTACCTGGTCACATTTTGTTCGTGTATTGCCAAATGTGTTATTTTTGTGGAGGCCCATACCAACCAGAAATTTTAGATTGATGCAGTCTGTTAAGAATGGCCTGTACCTTGGGGTGCCTGGGTGACTCAGTTGGTTAAACGTCTGACTCTCGGTTCTGGCTCAGGTCATGATCTCATGGTTTCATGAGTTCGAGCCCCATGTCTGCCTCTGTCCTGGCAGCACGGAGCCTGGTTTGGATTCTCTCTCTCTCTCCCCCCTCCCCTGCTTACTCTGTGTGTGTCTCTCTCTCTTAAAAAAAGGGCCTGTACCTTGACCACTTTGTGAAATAAATGCATATATTTTAAAAAAGTAATTTTATGATACCTGAAATCATCTATAGACAGAATGTTGAAATTTTAAAAGCCTTAGAAATGAGAATAGTGTTTTCATCTTTTGTTAGTACTTGGGCAAAATACTTAAGTCTGTTGTAATTGGGAACAGTAAGATCAACTTCTCAGATGAGAGTTAGAGATAGATTTGGAAAGTGCATAATGTGTTACACCCTACCCTCAAAGAAATGGTAGTTTATTTGGTATCTGCGTGTGTGTTTGTGTGTGTGCGCATGGGTGTGTGTCTTTTCCTAAATCTTACTAGTAAAATTGTCTTTTAAAGAAGAGGAAATGTACATCTAGAACCCCTTATTCGGAGCTTTGGATGCAAATATATTTCAGAATTTAGATTTTTTTTTTGATTTGGAAAAGTAATACAGCATATGTACGGTTGATTACATAATATCCCCATGGGGTATGGGAGAGTACCTTGTAATCAAACACATTAATATCACATTCACAGTAAATGAATAAGCTATAAATAGTTTCATGTCAATTTAGCTTACATTTCATTGACAAATAGTTTTGGCACCAAATTTATGAAAAAAAATGCTGTTTTTAGAGATTTATGGATTTCGGAATTGTGGGAAAGGGAATGTGGATTTACATAATTTTATCCCTTTTTAGAAGAAATATTTTCTAAAGCTTAAAATTCTTTTTGTCACCTATATATTTTTCTGTAACATTAGCAAGTATACAGTTTTATTAATGATCAGAAAACACATTTGGTTTCCATGATGCTCCTGGAATTATTTCTTCTAAGCAACTGATCATGTTGGAGATGTTATAAGGTTTCATTTGGCTTCAGTTTCAGTATCATTGCTCAGTGTTAATTTTAAAAAATCTTTTTGTAAATTTTATTTTTTGTTTTTTAAAATTTACATCCACATTAGTTAGCATTAGTGCAACAATGATTTCAGGAGTAGATTCCTTAGTGCCCCTTACCTATTTAGCCCATCCTCCCTCCCACAACCCCTCCAGTAACGCTCAGTTTGTTCTCCATGAGTGTCTTCTGTTTTGTCCCCCTTCCTGTTTTTGTATTGTTTTTGTTTCCCTTCCCTTATGTTCATCTGTTTTGTGTCTTAAAGTCCTCATATGAGTGAAGTCATAGGATTTTTGTCTTTCTCTGACAAATTTCACTTAGCATAATACCCTCCATTTCCATCCACATAGTTGCAAATGGCAAGAGATTTCATTCTTTTTGATTGCTGAGTAATACTCCATATGTATATATAGAGAGATCTATATCTATATCTATCTATATATCTATCTATGTAGAATATAGAGAAGAGTAGAAGACTAAAGAGTAGAGACTAAAATAGCAATTAGTATATGCTTGCTACCTAGTAGGCATTCAATTAACATTTGTAGACCAAATGAATAGAAACATTTTTTATCCATAAATTTTAGGTTAAATGTTACAACTTAGGCTACTGGAAGCTGAGGATGTTAACAGAAATGAAGGGGAAAATGAAGAAATTTTTACATTTCACAAACAAGATGTCCTAGTTGAATAGGGCTTAAACACAGTTACTATACTGTGGATGGAAGAAGCTCATTACAATCTCATTTGGGAAACTTCTGGGGAAGGTGGCAGAGTAGGAAGATGTTAAGCTTACCATGTCCCATTGATACAACTAGATAACATGCACATGGCTGTATATAACCCAGAAAACAACCTGAAGTCTGGCAGAACAGGCTCCCCAGGGCTATGTGTAGAGAAGAGGCCATATCAAAGAAGCTTGGAAAGACAGAAACGTGATTGGGAGGCAAATGGATCTACAGGAGGAAGGAAGGGAAGGATGCTACAGGTGCAGAAAGGAGAAAGAAACAGATTCTCCTACCATATCGCAGGGGTGGAGTATCTACATGAGGAAGACAAATCCTCATAACATTTGGCTTTGAAAACCAGAGAGGCTGAATCTATGAAATCTTACAATCAATGGGGCTTAACACCTGGAACTTTAAAAATCAGTGTGCTCAGCTTTGGGACAGACAGGAGGGCTAGAGGAAACTGAATCCCTGCCCTTAAAAAAGATAGGGGAATAAACAACTCCTTACAGACATAGCATAGAAGCAGCATTTTGGAAAAAAAAATGCCTAAGGTATATAGGAGAGAGATTTGTTTAATAATCTCTGAATGTGTGCTGAAGGGGCAGGGATTCCTGGGAGACTTCTCCAGGAACAAAGGAGCTGGTGTGTGCCTTTTCCATCTTTGCCTCCCAGATTAGACACAGGGACATCTGCAGGAACCAGCATGATACCATTGCTCTCTACCTAACTTGTTAATGGAATGCCCTGCCTCTGAATTCTCCTGTGGTCACACCTCCTCAAGCCAGGCCTTGGTTCCAGGCCTCCTCCCATAGAAAACCCATGCAAACCTTGCAAACGCCATATACACCACCACCTCCAACCTTGTCTTGGTCCCTGGTTGCTGGAGGTCCCCTCTCACAGTGGACTGTGTTAGAGTCCTTGCTGGTACAGGGTGCCCCACTGCTTTATTCTCCTGTAGACTTGCTCCCTCCAAATCGCTCTTGGCTGGAGCCCATCCAGAATGGTGCCACAAGCCTGGCAGTGTATAAAAGCCTTGACATTGACTCTTTTCTTGGGGAGAGGACACACACACCAGTCTGACTATTGTCCCGGCAGTGGGCTGGGGACAGACATTTGTTCTGAGTGCAGATCCCACCCATCAGTGAAGCTCCTCAGGGGACAACACAGGGAAAATGACCTATAGTTGGTTCTATTGCATCTCTGGCAAACGCCTGGTCTGATTCAACTCAAGCCTAAGATGGCCCCAGATTGGTTCACTAACAACACAAGGACCAAACACTGGCTACAAAAGGCAAAGAAAGCCATGCAGATGACTGGAGTGAAGGCAAATGCAGCTCAGCCACACAGCTGGGCACATGCAGTAGACCTAGGAGACCACCTTGAGCACCAGATTCTAGTGAACAGGGGATATTGCATTGCAGGGCACTGTAATGCCCTTCATAAAGACCACTACTTTCAAGAACAGGAGACATGACTTAACTGTTCTAAGACATAGAAACAGACACAGAGAATTATACAAAATGAAGAGGCAGAGCAGTATGTCCCAAATGAAAGAATAGGACAAAATCATAGCAAGAGACCTAAACCTAATGGAGATACATAATATGCCTGATAGAGAAATTAAACTAACGGTCATAAAGATACTGGATTTGAGAAGAGTGGAGGAGCTAAGTGAGACCCTTAACAAAGAGATAGAAAACATTAAAAAAAACCAATTAGAGATGCAGAGCTCAATAACTGAAATTAAAAGTAAGACTAGAGGGAGTAAATAGTAGACTAGAGAAGGTAGAAGAATGGGTCAGCAACCTGGAGGTCAAGGTATCGGAAAGCAGTCAAGTTCCACAAGACAGAAAAATTAATAACAATGAAAATAGACTCTGGAAACTCAGTAGCACCATCAAGCATAATAAATACTTACATTATAGGAATCCCAAAACGAGAAGAGAGGTATGAGGCAGAACATTTATTTGAAGAAATTATAACTGAAAATGTCTCAAATCTGGTAAGGAAACAGAAATTCAGGTCCAGGAGGCACAGAGAGCTACCAATAGAATCAGCCCAAGGATGTCCACGTTGAGACACATTAGTAATTAAAATGGCAAAAATTATTGATAAAGAGAGAATTTTAAAAACACTAAGAGAAAATTATCACATACAAGAAAATCTTATAATGTTATCACCTGAAATTTTTTTTTTTTGGCAGAAACATTGCAGGCCTGGAGGGAGTGGCATGACATGGCAAGTACAAAAAGAAAAACCTATAGAGAAGTATACTCTATCCAGGAAGGCTACAATTCTGAATAGGGGAGATAAAGTTTCCTAGACAAACAAAATTGAAAAGAAATTCATCACCACTAAACCACTTCTACAAAAAAAGTTAAAGAGGACTCTTTGAGTGGAAAGGAAAGAAAGACCAGGGGTACGGAAAGGAAAGGACTGGAATGTAGGAGTAAGAAAAGTAGGAAGCTCAAACGCATAAAAAGAAACTTAGCTATAAAAATCAGTCGAGGGATTCACAAAATAAAAGGATGTAAAGTATCTGACATATACCTAAAATATGAGTGGGGAAAAGAGTAAAGAATGTGTTCCTATGTAAGCGACTATCAACTTAATGTAGATTGCTATATGCGGGAGATGTTACATACAAATATAATGGTAGCCACAAATCAAAGTCTAGTAATAGATATGCAAAGAATGAAGAGAAAGGAATCCCAGTGTATCACTAAAGAAAACCACAAAACTTTGGGATGAAAGAACATGAGAAGAAAGAAACAGAGGACTACAAACAGAAATGCAGAACAAATAACAAAATGGTAATAAGTTACATACCTATGTATAATTCCTGTGAGTGTAAATGGACTAAATGCTCCAGTCAAAAGACATAGGGTGCTGAAATGGAGAAAAAAGCAAGACCCATCATATGCTGCCCATAAGAGACTCACTTTAGATCTAAAGACACATGTAGATTGAAAGTGGAGGATTGGAGAAGCATTGATCATACAAATGGAAGTGAAAAGAAAGTTGAGGTAGCAATACTTCTGTCAGAGCAAAGACGGTAACACAAGACAAAGGAGGACACTACATAGTCATCCTGGGAACAATCTAAGGAGAAAATAGAACAATTGTAAATATGTATGCACCCATCATGGCAGCACACAAATACATAAGGCAGGTAATAACAAACATAAAAGAAGTAATCAATAGTAATACAATAATAGTAAAGGCTTTCATACACCACTTACATGAATGGATAGATCATCCAAATAGAAAATCAAAGAAGAAACAGTGGCCTTGAATGACACATTGGACCAGATGGATCTAACAGATATATTCAGAACATGCCATCCAAAAACAGCAGAATACACATAGTTTTCATGTGCACGTGGAACATTCTCCAGAATAGGTCACATATTAGGCCACAAAACAAGTCTCAACAAATTCAAAAAGATCAAAATCATACAGTGCATCTTTTCTGATCACAACACTGTGACAACTAGAAATCAATCACAATAAAAAAGTCTTGAAAGAACACAAATACATGGAGGTTAAATAGCATGCTGCTAAACAATAAATGGGTTAACCAAGAAATCCAAGAAGAAACAAACAAACAAAAAAATACATGGAGACAAATGAAAATGAAAAGACGGTGCTCCAAAATCTTTGGAATGCAGCAGAAGTGGTTCTAAGGGAATTTTATACCAATACAGGCCTACCTCAAGAAACAAGGAAAATCTCAAATAAGCAACCCAACCTTATACCTGAAGCATCTGGTAGAAGAAGACCAGAGAAAACCCAAATCCAGCAGAAGGAAAGAAATAATAATGATTAGAGCAGAAATAAATGATATAGAAACTATAAAACAAAACAAAACAAAACAAAAAAAGGAGAACAACAATGAAACCAGAAACTGCTTCTTTGGAAAGAACAAAATTGATAAGCCTTTAGCTGGACTTATCCCCATCCCTGAAAAATGAGGACTCAATAAACAAAACAGGAGGGACGCCTAGTTGTCTCAGTTGGGTAAGTGCCAGACTTCACTCAGGTGGTGATTTCTGACTTTGTGAGTTTGAGCCCTGCACCGGTCTCTGTGTGGACTGCTCAGAGCCTGGAGCCTGCTTCACAATCTGTGTCTCCCTCTCTCTTGCATCCCCCCCCCAACTCACACTCTGTCTCTCTCTGTATCTCAAAAATAAAGAAAACGAATTAAAAAAATAAACAAAACAGGAAATGAAAGAGAAATACCTGATACCACAGAAATATCTGTGGTACAGATTATAAGAGAATATTATGAAAAACTGTATGCCAACAAGTTGGGGAACCTAGAAGAAATGGAGAAAGTCTTAGAAATGTATATCCTCCCCAGACTGAATCAGGAAGAAATAGAAAATTTGAACAGACTGATTACCAGATATAAAATGGAATCATTAATCAAAAAACTCCCAACAAACAAAAGTCCAGGACCAGTAGCCTTCACAGGCAATTTTGTCAAACATTCAAAGATGACTTAAGACCTATTCTTCTCAAACTATTCTGAGAAATAGAGGAGGAGGGAGATTCCAAATTCCTTCTATGAGGCCAGCATTATTCTGATACCAACACCAGCAAAGGACAGTACCAAAAGAGAGAACTAGAAGCCAATATCGCCTGTGAACATAGATGAAAAATCCAGAACAAAAGATTAGCACATTGAATCCAACAATACACTAAAAACTCATTCACCATGATCAAGTGGCATTTATTCCTGGGAGGTAAGGGTGGTCATTATTCGTAAATCAATCAGTGTGATACATCACATCAGTAGGAGAAAGGATAAAAACCATATGATCATTTCAATAGATGTAGAAAAAGCATTTCACAAAGTACAACATTCATTTATGATAAAAACACTCAACGAAGTAGGTTTAAAGGGAACATAACTCAATATAATAAGGCCTTATATGAAAAACTCAGTTAACATCGTACTCAGTGGGCGGAAACGGAGAGCTTTCCTCCCAAGGTCAGGAACAAGACAAGGATATCTACTCTCACTATTTTTATTCAACATAGTGCTGGAAGTCCCACACTCAGCAGTCAGAAAAGAGAAAAAAATAAAAATCAGTTTGGTAAGAAGGAAGTCAAACTTGCATTGTTTGCAGATGACATGATACTATATATAGAAAACCCTAACGACTCCAGGAAAACAAAACAAAACAAAACAAACCAGGGAAATTGAACAATAGATTTGGTAAGTTCACAGGATAAAAAATCAATGTACAGAAATCTGTTGCATTCCTATACACTAATAATGAAGTAGCAGAAAGAGAAATTAAGAAAAAAAATGCCTTTCACATTTGCACTAAAAATAATAAAATCCTTAGGAATAAACAAAAGAGGGAAAGACCTGTGCTCTAAAAAGTACAGAACGTTGATGAAAGAATTTACAGATGACACAAATGGAAAGATATTTCCTGCTCATGGATTAGAAGAACAAATATTGTTAAAATGTCTACACTACCCAAGGCAATTTGCAGATTTAATACGATCTCTATGAAAAGACCTAACAGTATTATTCACAGAACTAGAACCAACAATCCAAAACTTGTTTGGAACCAGATAAGACTCTGAATAGCCAAAGCAGTCTTGAAAAAGGAAAACTGGAGGTGCCACAGTCTCCAATATTAAGGTATAGTAGTACAAAGCTATAGTAATCAAAATAGTTGTGGTACTGGCACAAAAATAGATACAAAGATCAATGGAGTGGATGGAAAGCCTAGATATAAACTCCTGAACGAAAAAGCAGACTTTTAACTGTACATAATAAACTAACAGTTATCAGAGGAAGGTGGATGGGGGAATGGGTGAAATATATGAAAGGGATTAAGTGAATGCTTATCAAGGGGTATCAGTCTTCTCAAGGGGTGCCTTTGTGGCTCAGTCTGACTTTGGCTCAGGTCAGGATCTCATGGCTTATGGGTTTGAGCCCTGCATCAGGCTCTGTGCTGACAGCTCATAGTTTAGAGCCTGCTTCATATTCTGTGTCTCCTTCTCTCTCTGTTCCCCTCCCTCAAAATTAAACAATTAAAAAAAATTAAAGGGTACACTTATCATGATAAGCACTGAGTAATGTATAGAATTGTTGAATGACTATATTGTACACCTGAAACTAATATAACACTGTATGTTAACTATACTAGAATTAAAATTTTAAGAAAGGAATAATGAAGGTTTTGTCATGTTGAGTGTGAGGTGTGGCAAAATGACCAAGTAGAAATGACTAGTGGATAGCTGAAGCTATAATTCTGATTGCTAATGAGAAGATAGCATGATTTGGGAGTTACTAGTAAGGAAGTAATGTCAAAGTCATGAAAGGGAGGTCTCTGAGGGATGGAGAGGACAAGAGCATAAAATCAAGATCCACTAATGAAAGAGTTTATGGCATTGTTAGCTCAGTCTAGTTCTTGATGTATACAGGGAAAAACTGAGGCCCAGAAAGAAGAAAACAACTTGATTAAAATTATTCACTAATTCAGTGGAACCAGAGTCCATGTCTCTTCAGTCCCAGCCCATAGCCCCCTTTCTTCCACTAATACTTATTTCAACCAATTTAGGTGTTCTGCAACAGAGGACTAGAGCTGCTCATGTGAAATTGACACTTGAAATGGAAACCAAAATCATGTACAGGAAGAGAATATTGACTTCTTTACTTTTACTCACTTTTGCCCAGCAATTCTTAGGTTCATCTTAGAAGGCCTGGCCTCTGGGGATCAGGGGACTGCACATTCCCATGTGATTACATGTGGGTTTATTTCTCTCTTGGTTTTTTATTTTTTTCCCTGTAAGTTTTGGTGTGTGTGTGTGTGTGTGTGTGTGTGTTCTGGTTTTTGTTTTGCTAATTTTCTTTCTTGGAGGACAGTTTGCTGAAAGACATTTGAAATATTGCTAGGGAATATGTGGCTTATCTTTCAAAACAGTAATTTCCCCTTTCCCTCAGCTGCTGGGGAACCCTGTCCTGAACATACTTACTACTTCCTCTGCCAGGAAATTTGCCTTGACATGCTTCCTAATTCATACTCTGCCTCCTTTAACCTTCTCCCACCAGTGGCAAAGAAATGAAAACTCCCTTTTCACCACTGTTTATTAATGCCTGTCTACTGTGAATCAGGGTTCAGTTTAATGGAAATGAATTATTTCAGTAGCAAAGTGTGATCAGTATAATTTTACCTGTTACAAATAAGGAAATTGAGACACAGATAACGGGTTGTGTGACATGATTATGGTAGATAGAATAAGGATCCTCCAAAGAAGTTCATGTCCTACTTCCTAGAACCTGTGAATATGTTACCTTACATGGCAAAAGTGACTTTGCTCCTATGTAGTTAAGGATTTTGAGATGAAAAGATTATGCTGGATTATTTAAGTGGGCTCAACATAATCACAGAGGTTCTTAAAAGAGGAAATATGAAGGGTTAGAGTCAGATGAGACATGGTGATGGAAACAGGTTAAAGAGAGACAGGTTTGAAGATGCCATGCTCCTGACCTTGAAGATGGAGGAAGAAGCCACAAGCCAAAGAATGCAGATGACTTCTAGAAACTGAAAAGACAAGGGAACAGATTCTCCCCAGAGCTACCAGAAGGAATGTCACACTGCCCACACTTTGAAATTAGAACTCAAAAATTTTAACAGTTTTTTAATGTTTATTTTTGAGAGAGAGAGAGAGAGAGAGTGAGCGGGAGGGGGGCAGAGAGAGAGGGATACACAGAGTCTGAAGCAGGCTCCAGGCTCTGAGCTGTCCACATAGAGCCCAATGTGGGGGTGGAACTCAGGAACTATGAAATCATGACCTGAGCCAAATTTGGAAGCTTAATCGACTGAGTCACCCAGGTGCCCCTAATTTTTTTTTGTTTATTTCAAACAAATGAGGGAGAGAGAGAGAGACAGAGAGAGAACATGAGCGGGAGGGGCAGAGAGAGAGGGACACACAGAATCTGATGCAGGCTCCAGGCTCTGAACTGTCAGCACAAAGGCCAAGGCAAGGCTTGAACCCGGGAGCCGTGAGATCATGATCTGAGCCAAAGCTGGATGCTTAACCATCTGAGCCACCCAGGCACCCCTGAAATTCCAGCTTCTTACCTCTAAAATTGTAACATAACAAATTGGCATTGTTTTAAGCCACTAAGTCTGTGGTAATTTGTTACCAAAGCAAAGGAAGCTGATACATTAAATTTAACAGCAGGTAATTTTGCCAGTGATTTCTGTTTTTCCACATGTAAACAATGCACTCTATAGACATGTAACTGAACCCTATCTTTCATGACATTGTTGACCCCTTCTTTGTGACTCTCTTCCCTTGCATCTCAGATAGTAGACACCCTTAACCTCTTCCTCCTTCTCTGATCATTTTGTCAATTATGGGTTCCATCTTTTATTTATTGTCTTCTAAATATATTTCTCTTTCCTTTCCATCTCCTAGCTTCCCTTTTCTTTACTCCTTTTCATACTGTCCCTAACATTCACCCCTCATTACTTCTACTTTTCCCCTTTATGCTAATGATTCCCAAAGATGTCTCTTCTCTAATCTTTAGGCTCCCTATTCATATCTATCCTTGGAGAACTGAGAACTAAGGCAGAGAAATTTTTAAAAATACAGCTATAGACCAAAGACCAATAATCTTCAAAGGTACAATAGATATGACCTTTCAATAGGGATGATAAAAGTCAGAAGACTATAGATTGACATATTTTTTTTAAAAAAATAACATTTATTTATTTCTAAGAGACAGAGCATAACCAGGGGGAGGGGCAGAGACAGAGGGAGACACAGAATCTGAAGCAGGCTCTATCCAGGCCCTGAGCCGTCAGCACAGAGTCTGACGCGGGGCTCGAACTCACAAGCTGTGCTGAAGTCGGCCACTTAACCGACCTAGCCCCCCAGGTGCCCCATTAGGAAATAACTTTGAATGTTAACTGAAAATGTAGAACCCGATATGATGTGTGTTAACTATGATATTAGTGTTCGGATACCTAGATACATGACAAGAATGAATGATAATGTGAATAAAAATGAACACATGCTCTGTGATGAAACTCCAGTGCTTCATTAATTCTATGATTGTGAAATTTTTATTTAGGACTTTCACCACAACTTCAAAGAGAATTGTAAGTTAACATCATCTTCAATAATTGTGCCAGTCCTGGAGAATTGTGGGTACCTGGACGGGAAATCCCTAACATTTCTGTGACTCAAGCAGTGGTTCATTCCCTATATTGGACTGTGTTAGCAAATCCTACCCCATCCTGCCAAGATAGATATCTCCAGGACTGAGAAAGTGAAAGACCATTGCAGAACTGGAAAGGGTCCCATTTCCAGTTCCATCTTAGAACAGCAATGGGTACATATGGTCATTCCTGCAAAGACAAAGCACTTCCACTCAGAGATCCATTTGGAATTGGACTCTGCAGACATCTACTCTTTGCTCTATATGAATGGTCTTTTAAAAGAAAGTGCTAGGACAATGATTAACACAGAGTTTCTGTTTTGTAAGTTACACCTGCAAGAATGCTAACGTAGGGAGAATGTAGGAACTCTAAGATGAGTTCTGGCTTGTTTTCAGATCAATTCCTTTTTCCTCGTTGGTCAAAACATTTATTATATCCCTGAGGTCTGTTTAAGTTGAATGGGTGAGACATGGTATTCAAGGGGTCTCTAAAACATAGGATGTTGCCTGCAACATTTTGGGTTGTCTACACACATATACACCTGGGAGAATGAGGGAGAAAGTCTATAACAGCTTTCTGATCCTCAAGGGAAAATCGGACTGAGGAATCAATGGTGTGAACGTGCCATGCAGGAGTAGGAGCACCTAAATCACGTTATTCACTCATTTATCAAATTTTCACTGAGTAATGTCTGTTTCATGGTACCTTCCACTACTTCAGAAACGGGACTGTTTATGAGGATGACAGTGTCAAATATACAATCTTGTCTTCATAGAACTCCAAATTCTGGTGCAGGCAAGAAAAAAATTCTGACATGAAAACAAGTCATGTGTTTCTGTATTGCATAAGTAATCTGCTGGTAGTCTACAATGAAAAAATGTGCACTGTATAAGATAAAGTTGATTCTAGAAGTTTGAGAGGCTCTATATTTTCACAAAGACTATTATTAAAAATGTTTTATAAAATTCTGAACCTTTGAAAAGGTCTGCCTGTGTTGTAACATAGGTCAGCACTTCATTCCCTCTTTGCTGAATAATATTTCATTGTGCAGATACAGGACAGTTTATTCATGCCTCAGTTGATGAACATTTGCTGCTGTTAGCACTTTGGGGTTATTGTGAATAAAGCTTCTGTGAACATTCATAGACAAGTTTTTGTGTGGACATATCTTTCATTTGTTTAGAGAAGTGCAATTGCTGGGTCCAAAGTTAAGTCCCTATGTCCCTATTTGAATACCTGCAAGACTGTTTTCCAGTGTGACTACAATTTTCCATTCCACCCAGCCAGGTGAGAGGGTTTCAATTTCTCCATCGTTTCACTGACAGTCTCAGCATGTCTTTTTGGTTATAGCTATACTGTGGCTATGAAAGGATATATGGCGGTTTTGGTTTCTGGGCTTTTGATGACGAGGGTTGTTGGACACGTTTTCCTGTCCTTAATGGTGTTCTGAATACCTTCTGCAGAGAACAGTCTTTGGCACTCATTTGTCCATGTTTAAATGGAGTTCCTTATCTTCTTATAAATGAGCTGTAATGTACACTAACAATGTTTCTCATTAGCTCTATGAACTGTAAAGTTTTCTCTAGAGTGTGGGGTGTCCTTTGAATCACTAAAGTTTTACCTTTTAGTGAGGTCTAATGTATAGATACTGGAGTCCTACTCAAAAGTTATTTAAGCATTATCACATATCCATGTCTGCAGTGTGGTTGTAGAAACTAAAGGTCACATGGGAAAGGGGGAAATTTCGAGTATGTTCAGCTTTGGTATAGATCCGACAGATTTCATCAGGGAATATGTCATTTCCACGACCAAGTTTTTATTTATTACTAATTTTTGTTTGTTCTCATTTCATTTCTAAGACCTAGCTTTGTTTTCTTGATTTTTCTATTGTCTTCCCATTTTTAACTTCATTGAACTTCTACAGTAATTGTTACTTCTTTCTTCTGTTTGCTTTGGGTTTATGTTGTTCTTCTTTTCCTAAGATTATTGGTGCAGATCAGTCTTCTTTCTAATACATGCCTTCAGTGCAGTGAATTTCTTCTTAAAAACTGCTTTCACTTCATTTCAGACACACTTTCAGTTGTATGTTTTCATTTCCATTTAGAGGAAAACGTTTGAAATTTCTCTTCCTGCTGCTGCTGCTTCTTTTTCTTCTTTTTTTCCTCCTTCTCTCCCTCCTCCTTCATCCAGCGACACTATTTCTTCATGGTTAGGGCAACAAGTACTTTTAAAAGAGAATTCTTTCAATTCCTCTATCCCATCACTGAACAAAATTTGTTATATATTTTCATTATTTATAAACTATCATCAAAATTATTTTTGCAATTATTATATTAAGAAATGAGTCTTTAAATCAGCTTAAAAGAAGAAAAATAAGACCCTAAGGACAATTTTACCTTCATTTCTTCCTTTCTCTAAAACCCTTTCTTTGTGTGGAGTCAAGTTGCTGACATATATGTTATTCTTCCCTCTGAATACCCTCTTTAAGATACCTTGTAAGGAACATTTAATGTTGGCAATTCCAATTTCTATTTATATTAGAAAGACTTTATGTCTGCAGCGGTATTGAAGGAGAAATGTATTTGATTCAGAATTCATCTAATTAATTTTTTCTTTCTACACTTTAATCCCACTCTCTTCCTGCTTGCATGGTTGTTGAAGATAAATCCAGAATAACTCATACGGGTTCTTCTACACATAGGACTTTTCCCCTCTGTCTCCTTTCAAGCTTTTTTTTTTTTTCCTTTTTGTCTTGATTTACTGCCCTTTGCAAATGCTTTACAAAGGTATTGATCACTTGGTATTTCTCTTGCTCTGACATTCCTGGATCTGTGGTTTCATACATGTTGAATTTGTCAGCCCTAATTGCTTGAAATATTTTCTGTTCCCCTTCCTTCCTTCCTTCCTGCCACATTCCTCACTCCCTCCCATCCTTCCTTTCCTGTTTTCCTTATACAGATGTTACAATTTTTACAATGTCCTATAGTTCCTGGATGTTCCTTTACATTTCCTTCTGTCATTATTTTCTTCTTTAGTTTGTAAAGATTCCAGTGGCATGGCTTCAACTCACAGATCCTTTCTTCATTCCTGTCCCCAGCTATCCATGAACATATCTAAAGTATTCTTTGTTTCTAATATAGTGTTTATTCCCACCATTTACTTTACATTCAGTAGAATTTTCATCTCTCTGCTCACATGGCTAATTACACCTTTCCCATTGCAGCCCTTAAGGTTTTAATTATATGTTAAATCCATAGCCTAATAACTCCCTACTCTCTGTCATAATCTGAATCTGATTATGGTGCTTGCTCTGTCTCTTCAAACTGTTGTCTTTTGACTTTTAATAAGCATTGTAATTTTTTTTATTAAAAGCTGAACATAAGGTGTTGGGCAAAACCAACTCAAATAAGTTGGTCTCAGTTGAGTTTTTTATATTCTAGGAGTTAAACTATGTTCTCAGTTCGCTGCTAGGATAGATATCTAAGCTACCATTTCCTTTGTTTTTTGTTTGTTTGTTTGTTTGTTTGTTTATTTGAAGGATTTTTGCTGTTATTTATTTTGTCTCTCCTGTGTGCTTTGGGTTTCCTTTGATACATCTTCAATAACATCTGAGACTTGGAGTTCTTCAGGTAAAATCCCCTTTTGATACAGGATTTTTAAAATCCTTATTCATGCAGCAGAAATGTATAGGGGAGGGGGTGTATTGTTCTATGATGAGACCTCAGTCTTTCAGTGAGCCTGTGTCCTTGGGATTTGACAGTGACAGTGCTTCTCAGAATCCTCCTTCCCATGGGGTGAGAGAATTCAAGAGGGAGTTGAGTCCCTTCCTCTGCATGGGAACTGGAGTGACTAGATTTGGGCATTCCCTTTCCCCAGGCCACTTATGCTCCTGTCGCACCCAAGGTGAGTGCTCTGCTGAGACACTTTCTTTGAATGAAGGCTTCCTTAAAGGGAACAGAGGGCACTGGGTGTGTTTTGGAATGGTTGAGTCTCTTCTCCCTGGTCCAAAGTTTGAAGGATTTTTCTTTGACTTTCACCTTGAGAATGTGGAGGGGTACTGGAGGTAAACCATGGAAGTGTGGAGGCCCCACCCTCTGGGCCCCTGGAAATTTGCCCTTTGCAGCTTGTGCACACTGAGCCTTCAGAAATTCATCATTCAGAGTGGAAGTGTTGCAGCCCAGATCCCTGCTCCTGCAGAAGCCTCTGCTCCTGAATCTCTGACTCTTCTGTGTTCACCTATTCTCCAATTATTCTCCAATAATTCTCCAATTATTACAATGATAGTTTGCCCTGTGAGATCAGTTCTTTGTAAATTTTAGGAATTGTTTATTTTCAGGTTGTTCTGCATTTCTCTTGTGGTGAGCATGGGAGTGATGATGTCTCAGCTACATACATATCAGACCACAAATTAGAAGTATTTCTTCTTTTTTATTAAAAACCTGACTAATTTTAGTTTGGTTCCTGCTCGAATGGCTCCCTTTCATCCCTAAAGTTGCAGAAAGGAAGAGAGGAACAGAGAGAGTCCTGATATTCAAATCAGGATGTCACAAATCGCATGGGCATATGTGGCAGGCTAGAATCAAAGTTTTCCTTCTTTTCCCTGGCAAGAATGCTTCCCACCAGGCCCACAGTATGTAGATAAAGGTGTACATAGGTGCTATGCCTAGGACTTTCAAGCAACAATGTTTAAAAAATGAAAGTGTTACATAGAGGAGGCTTTTAGTCTTGGACTCTTGAGTAATTTAGTGTGGACTCCTGGTGACAACTAGTAATGGTAGAAGAGATTCGTCAGAGTGGTGTTTTAGTGGTAGCAATTTCAACAAGCATGGATGACTGTCCTTGTTTATTCCTCCTTTGCGCTTTTGGTATATTCCAAGTGTTATCCTTAAACTCCAACCACACTTTTAAAACTCAGGTGTCCATCCTAACCATCAAGGATTGCTACTTTCTCTAATCCATTAGTTGAGTCTCAGGAGATTTGAATCAGGTCTTTCTCTCATGTTGCTCCTCATGATTTTCCACACTTGATCTACAGAGCACACTCACAGGAGAATTCTGCAGATGAACAAGAGGCAGGCTTTATGACAAATATGGAGAAGTTACGAGGGTCCTGGGAAGAACACAGGCAGAGGGCAGGAGTGCAATATAGGCCGCGGGAGAGTTCCAGATCCAGGACTGTGAGAAAAGGGAACCTGGTTCTCTGTCTACTATGCTGAGGGCTCCAACGACAAAAATTGAACAGCAGCCTCAAACCACCCACTTTCAAGCATGCTGTGCTGTGGGCCTCTAGTTTGATCCAGGGCCACAGAGGTCAGTGGTAGAGACGCATTTCAAATGGAAACAAGGTTCACCTGTGGTCCAGCCTGGGAGGAAGGTGGACATTGGAAAATTCTAAGGACAGTGGTTCTCAAGGCCAGCATTCTACTCTTAGACCCAAGGAAGTGGGTGCTTCCCTGGAGAGAAAGGTCATGGTGCATAACTCAGCATTTTGTGTCTAAGCAAGCCCTGGACAGGTAATGATGGGTACTCTTGGTAAGGCCCTCCTCACTGTGGTTACCACTGGGGCAGGGATGCTAAGAGTAGACGCTGGACAAACAGCTCTAAAGAGAGTCTTCCAGACAGTGGTGCTGGGCCCCCAGCTTTATGTCTGGGGACTCTGGTGAACAAGGCACTGGGAATGTGAGCGTTGGGTAATGTCTCCAAATTCTTGGTTTTCCTTAATGTTGGGTCTCGTGGTTGCCACTGGAGTCTCTGGCGAGGGGGTCCTAAGTGTTCAGGTCCCAAATTGCAGTGTGATACTTGGGGCCACGCGTGGTAATGTTCTGGTGATGAGTGCTCCACAGTTAGAATTCAGATGTGGGGCAGCCTCTCCTCCCTAAACCTATTGGTGCTTCCGAAACCCCCAGACTGAAGTGGGCCTGTTTTGTGGTGCTGCTGGCAATGTTCAGCCCAGCACTGGTCACAGTCTTCTGCATGGAGGCAATAGGAGTGATCCAGGGGTTGTGCCACAGGGACATCTAGCTGGGTGGCAGC
This sequence comes from Acinonyx jubatus, assembly GCF_027475565.1. NCBI lineage: Eukaryota > Metazoa > Chordata > Mammalia > Carnivora > Felidae > Acinonyx > Acinonyx jubatus. The sequence continues at coordinate 160,789 of NW_026463939.1, forward strand.
AAAGCCTGGCTGGGTGCTGGTGCCTGTGCCCAAGGGAGAAGTAATAGGTGATGAATCAACAAAAGTTACCTGTGTGGTGCTGCCCAAGACTTGCTGGCTTGGCTTTGTATCTGGAAGTCAGCAGGGGCCATCTGGGTGTAAGGGGCTGAGGACAGTGAGTGTGAAAAGATGTCTGGAAGCAGATATATCAGGGAGGAGAGGGGTCCAGTTGAGTCAGGTGTCCTTTGACACAAAGGATACAGCCAGGTTGCCCCTAAAGCACATTCCAGGGTGGCCATTGACCATGGCAGACTTGCATTTTCCTGCATCTCTCCTTCTGCACATTCCCGCTGGGGACTGGAGAGACAGCAGGAGCAGGAGCAGCCCTGCAGCAGGCAAGGGGAAACCCTGGAAAGCTGCTCAGCCCCATGCTTCCAGATGGGCACACACTCACCCCACAGGGCACTATTGATGGTCTGGAGTGCTGCTTCCTCCTCATAGTGTCAGTCGTCAGCGGTGCCTGGAAAACCAACCAGGGTGTGGTGGCCATCTTGCTGGGTCCCCTTGTCCCCAGGAGTCACAGTCTTCTCTGCTCATTGCAACCCCAAACATCTTCTATTTGTATGGCCCAGAAGATTCGGGTGCAGGAGAGGAGTTCCTCCAGCATTGTTTCTTTTCCAATTTTATTTAGGTATTGTCTTCATCTGGTTCTTCTAGGCCACCTTCAAAGCTGTTGGCTGGGGACCGAGGACACTCCTGGTTCACTTTCTCTGAAATCTGTGGCATCTGGAGCATCGTGGACATGGTCCAGCTATTTTCTTTTGCAGCTGCAGAAAACATTAGGTGGAGCTGTATGAGCTTGTGTGGCATGCTGTTTCGGGCAGATCTGACAACTGGTCTAGGGTTTATTTTGGAACATGCCTTTTGAGGTCTTGGAGTGGAAGTTTCCCTATAGAATCCATGGCTGGCATGAAGGAAGAGAACCTTCCACGTTTGGGCCCTGGGCTGAATGAAGGCTACATCCCAGGGTCTTCGGGCCCCTTCCCTGATTGCCCTAATTTTTTGACTGCTGAGTCCTTCCACTGCTTGATGTCCTATTCATACTCTATTTGAAGGCTGTCAACATCCCCTGCTCTGTCAAGGACCCTGGCACATGTGAGTGTTGTGGGACACGCGGTGGTGATATTTGCTCCTATCTCACATGGATGTGACTTTACACACTGATGTGACTGTGTGGGGAACAGACACTGTGGACTTCCCTGATCGACTTGACTACAGATGAGGCAGCATCTACAGATCCTGAAACTCATACTTGGAAGTGGTACTCTGAGGTGACCCCGTATCTCCCACAGCATTACTGGAGGTTTAGGGGACCCGAGGACATTGCAGTCTCCCAATCAGGTAGGGATCCTACAAGCCCCCTCCCCATTGAGACTGCATCTACTCAGTGCTCCCAGTGATGCACAGCTAGGCGAGTTGAGGGGTCCTCCTCACATGAGCTTCAGGGACTCTGTCATGTTCCCTCAACTCCTGGATGTTTGAAGGGGATGATCAAAAAATGCCCAATGTCTCATCCCCACTAGTGATGTCCAGGGGAAGCTCTTGGATCACTTGAGTAGGATAGCAGGACAGGGCTGGGTCCTGCAGAGTGAGATGATGAACAACTCCTGGGACTCTCTTTTCCTAGAATACAGTGCATATGTCTCCTGGATTCCTGCCCCCCCCCCCAGGTCCCTTACTGGCAACCACAGCACTCCTTCGAAGTTCAGCAGCTGCTGGTGGAATGATAGCCCAGGATTTCATGGCCTTGTATAGATTAGATTGAGGTTCCTCGGGGAATGTGCTCAGGATATCCTTCAGGGTCTACAGGGATTATGGCATTAATCTTGTCTCCTCTTTGTGGTCACAAGCCCTGGCAGCATCCCAGGTTTTGGCTGGGTTTCCTGAATTGCCATGTAAGCTATGCAGAGATGGAGAATGTGTGCCCAGGTTTCCTTACCCTTTTCATGACAAATTCACCACATTTGCATTTGCTCCTCTGGTGACAGCACCTGCTTACCCTGCTTTTAATCGTAAGTTGAGCAAAGGAGTGCTTCTTGAGAGATGGAGGGAAGAACTGAAGCTAGCATGAAAAGATTCATTCAGGCAGGAAACACACAGTGACGGAACCCAGGTAGATCCCCACTTCCTGAGACAGGTCCAACAAGTTGGGCTCAGCCCTGCTGACTCCTTCACCCCCTCCCTTCTGGGCCATTTGGGACATTTTCTCCAGACTTCGTGCTGCAGTAACATGCTGACACTAAGTGTCCAGAGGGACACTAAGAAAGGGACTGAGGGGTTCTGCAGAGAGGTTGCATACAAGCTACATATGCAAGTCATCACTGCCTGCATGAAGCCAGGTATATCAACATGGGGATTATAAAAGGATTGAATGGGGAGGGCTCCAAAGCGTTGTTTATGGATGGCAGAAGAGAGTTTGTGCAAGACACGGAGGAGGAGATGAATTACAGGCAGCACATTGCTCCTTTCGTCTGAATCCTTGCCATCCTTGGAGTTGCCTTCCTTTGGACAGGGCATCAACCATGTTTGGATGGCTGTTGAAAAGGGCAGGGAAGAGTTAGTGGAGGTGAGAACCTGTGGCCCTCTGCTCTTGGAATGATGGATCCTGGCTAAAGGGTGATGGGTCTTCAGTTCTGAGTCCTCCAGACCTCAAGCCCTTGAAACTTCAGGGGAGGAGTGTGTCTCCTATCTAACACTCATTTGTACCATCTCAGATTATCTCCATGATGAGGAATGAAGCCTGTGTCATCCTGCCCATCCTCCAGGCGCTCACTGTCCCCATGACTGTGCAGGACTTTGCCTAGGTCCCTCCTTGCAACTCACACTTTGTATTCCCCTTCCTCCTCCCTTCCCAGATATACTCCATTTCCATTCTTCTGACAACCTCCACAATTATACTGTTCTCAAATATAAGGAAAGATAGGTGATTTCCTGGCACCACTCAAACAATCCCTGATCTCTCCTGTTTGTAGAGTACCTGTCATGCATCTGGGCTGCTGGGTACCTAGAGGGAGGGAGTACTGGCAGTATCCACATATCCAGTGTCAATTCTGTCACTGAGATGACTTTCCTAGGGACACACGTTAACCGAAAACAACCTCAACATTTCCCTTAACCTTATGTTAAGTGAACCTTTGTCAATCATGTCTACTATTGTCAAAAAATCTGGAAACACTCTTTCACGGGGAGATCGATATTGAGCTCTGTTCAAAAGGTAGCTAACGCGATACTAGACACTTGTGTACTATTCAACATGGATCCTGTGTTGATATAGAAATGCTTCTTAATTACTATAGTTATTGTACTATGATTGACTTAAGGAATTTAAATTTGTAGCCTCAAAATCACGGAAACACCTGCCTCGACATTTTATACTGTTCTGATAGTACAGGACAATGAATGAAAAAAAATTATTCTTAACTTAGTGAGTAAATTTCCACGGTACCTTCCTCTGGTACAAGAAGAGGTTGCATCCTGATGTGCAACCAGAAGAGGTCTCCTTTCTTTATGGATGTGGTTGTCCTGGGTGGCACATCTTGTGCTTCATTGCTACAGCAATTTTCTGGGAAATGCAGAGAATGAGAGAGTAAGGTTGGCATCTTGCTAGCAGAAGACCATAGAAAAATTCATCATACTTTACCCATAGTCAACTTCCCGCTCTCCCTACTCACCAGCTGCCCAACAAATCTCATGCATTCAAAATGGACTTAGGAAGATGTTGAGCTTTGGTTTGCACTGAAAAGGGCCCACAGCCAGGTTTGGTGGGCCAGTCCTGATATTTAGCAGGGACACTAATATAAATGCCATAAAGCAGAGTCACCACACGTGATGGCCAGGGTTGACATCACAATAAGAATCTACACATACTTGAGAGAGACCGGAGAGGGCTCCATTCCTCAGTTTCCTGTTCTCAGATGTGAATATGTTACTATGCTGTGTTCGTTTGTTTCTGTGATGGGGCTAAAAGTGATGTACTACAAGTGGAACCTTGAGAAAAGTAGCGGTTGGGTACTTCACAATTCACAAGATTTAGCCTCTAAAGGGAACTCAAATCATAATTTGGCACTGTTTATATTTATACTGTCTTAGGATAGCTACCTTAAATTGTTTACTTGCAAAAGCCTTCTTCACACTACATCAAGCCCCTCTTTCCACTGGCAGATGGACACAAATGTAAGTGGGGATTCTCCCATCACACTGGTGAGATTCTCTTTCTCCACCTTAATGTACCCAATGTGACTTGAGTGACTTGGGAGGACTCATTGTGGAGCCTCAGATGAAGGGTGTTTTGTGTGAGGAAAATGGCAAGAGTGACATATTGTGACCAGTCATGCCGTGACACCTACCAGGAGGTGAGGTCCTATTGTCTCTGACTCTGTGACAGATATCGTGTGATGAGAGATTTGTTTTCCTGGTACATTGACATGTGTTGGGCGTATAATGAACACATTTCAATTGTACTGTTTGATGCACTTTTACCTGCATAAACACTCATGATGTAACGGTGATGGGATTTTTTATTGAGATAGTTGACACCATTAATTGCAAGGTTTAGGGGATTATATATACATCTAGGGAAACCGCATACAAAACTGACACACACAGGCATATGCACACACATGCAAACACACACATACACACAAGCACTGAGAATTACAGGCACATGGATGCACATGTAGACACAGCTATTTCCCGGCACACAAACTGCCATCACCTGATGGCACTACCGCTGCTTCCAGGGATGCTACAATGTGACTATAGGTCTTTTCCGGGAAAACCTCTATGGACTGCCATGTGTCTTCTTCTTATTCCGGCAGGAGCTGGAATCAGAGTGGCTCTGCACAAGAAACCTGCAAGAAAGCCCCACCTTTTTCATCTTCCAGATTTCTCTTCACAAAGTGAGGGACTCCAGAATACATACTGCTTTCACATTCTAGAAGGGTGCTCTCCAAGATCAGAAAAGAAAACACTATGAGGTTCAGATCATGCTGTGTTTTGTTTGCACAGCTCTTTTGTTACCTTAGTGACAGGAGCAAACAAGATAGGAAAGAGTGATAGAGGATCCTTATATCGGATCTTTATATCAATGTTATGGCAGCGATGGAATGAAACATAAAGGAAATCAATCAAGGAGAGAGAGGCGGATAGATGGGGAGACATAAACAGAAAACGAGAGGAGGAAAAGCTTAAAGAAAAAAAAGTATAAAAAAGGAAAGAAGAAAAGGTGGGGGTATAAAATAATAGAACAAGAGATGAGAGATAGAATATTCATCCCAAAATGAGAAGGGGAACAATGGAAGTGGCCTAGTTGGTTCTGAATTATTAGAGTAATGGATTTTTTTTGTATTTGTTTGTTTGTTTTCCTCCCCTCAATTTCAATCCGGTTATGCCCTTTAGAGTAGTTTAAAATACTACCTCTGTCTTTGGAAAAGTGATTACTGAACCCACTTCCTTCACTGCTCTTCACCCGGCGCATGTGTGAGACCTTACTCCAAGTGGAGTCCCTACGGTGGCCATCAGAAATGGCAGAGTTCTCGGATCTGTACGTCTGGTGCTGGGGCAATTTCACAACAGGGTTTGGCTGACTTCCAAACAAGGTTTGCAACACGGGTCTCACTCTGCAGTAAATAAATGTGTGGCATTTGGAGTCTCCGCATTTATGGCCAGGTGGCTCCTCGAGTACAAGGTGGAGTCAATGGCTGGGCTTTACCTCAGGGGCAACCCTTTTGCTATGAACCTTGAAACCAACACATATAGAAAGACACGGCCATCGGTTCAATTTCCAGTCTAAGCTTGATGTTCCCGTATCATACCTTGTCCTCCTTCTCTTAGTGTTTTGAGTCTGCTTGTTGATTAGTGTTCTGGGAAAAAAAAAAAAAAAGACTCAGAATTGGAATGAAATGGCAAGGGCGTGTAAGTGTTTTCAAGTCCCCAAGAAGATCGTGGAAAATAGCCTTCCCCGCCATTGGGAGATGTTTCTGTTTTGATTTGTTTTGGTATGATTTAGTCATAGAATTAGTGGGACAGCTAGGTTCTTTTTATTTTTCTTATTTCAGCAACTGAATTCTGTAACAAACTCCTATGTATTTTGAATTATGTATGAATTCTTATGTTTTAACTTTTAAACTGTCAGGAAAATCCATTTTTATGAATGTGAAGAAGTGATAACTACATAAAAGAGGGAAGTTTGAACACTCATAACTCAGCAACACGTACACTGCTCTGACTTGCTCTTTTTTAGCACTTCACATTTGTGTTTTATTTTTCCCTCCTTCTATCAGCTCTGACGTTGATGTCATTCAAACATGAAGGTGAGAAGAGTACCAAATGTAAATTGATACCTAAATATAAATGTGCCATGGTGCAGGTCCTCTGAGAGGAGAAGCAATATCAATGAGGGAAACAAACAGAAATAAAAGGGCTTACAATAAATAGACACAAAGCAGACAAACTAATGCATGTATGTTAATTTCTTAAAAAATAAAGCTGGAGGAATTGCCCAGAAAATTGAAAAAAAGACATGAAAAGAATAGAATATATGAGAAAAGAAAAAGGATGATCCCAGGAGTTTCACCATTAGTGCTTAGAGAAAGGCCAACAAAATATATAAAAGGGAAAACAATTCCAAATAAATTCGACAAGAAAATCTCCAGAACTGAAAGGCACACATCATCAGATTAGAAAAGCTCACGGGTATCAAGCAAATGAATAAAATAAAACTAAAAACTACTTAAACCTATCAGAAAATCTAAAAACGGTAAAGAAGAGGAGGAAGTCCTAGAAGCTTTTGGCGTGAGGAAAACATTATCAAACATAACAAAATAGAATTCACCTGCCATCAGATTTCTTAATAAAAATGCGGGATGTTATAAAATAGGGAAGTAATGCCTTTAACCTCTGAAGGAAAGTATTTTCAATCCAGAATTCTATACTCAGGAAAATTATCAATAGAATGGGAAGTGAAAATAAATTAATTTTCAGGTGTACAAGTTCTTTAAATTTATCTCTTTAGATCCTCCTCTTAGGAAGCTACTGTGGGATGTGTATCAGAAAAACAAGAGAGAAAATGAAAAATGAGAAGGACATGAAATCTAACTAAGGAAGAATCTGAACAGCACAGGAGACCTAGGAAAACCAGAGCAGGGGACAGACACCTGCAGAGTGAAGGTGTTCCAGAAAACAATCAAGGCCAAATAAAAAAAGGAATTCTGCTCAGTCAACTGAAACATTTACCAATAGGCATTTGAAAGATCTGTTGGAATATTTGGAAAATGTAGTAATGATTCCAAGTGAAACTGGGAAAATAGGGGGAGGAAAGCAATGATTAATTAATTCCACAGGAAAAATGTAAGAGAAAAAAATGTTATCATATATATATATATATACACACACACACACACACACACAAAGTAATGTAATCCCTGACTTCCTGTTAAAAAAGTAATGTTTAATTTTTTTTTGAGAGAGACAGAGAGAGTAAGTGGGGAGGGGCAGAAAGAGAGGGAGAGAGAGAATCCCAAGCAGGCTTCCCACTATCAGCATGAAGCCTAATCCAGGGCTTGAACTCATGAACCATTAGATCATGACCTGAGCTGAAGTCGGATGCTTAACCAACTGAGCCACCCAGGCGTCCCTAAAAACATAATGTTAAACTATATTGGGAGAATGAGGGAAAGGGAAGATTTTGTGTGTGTGTGTGTGTGTGTGTGTGTGTGTCTACATGCTTATTTATGTGTGTGACTGAGGCAGGGTGGACTTAATTGCCATAACAAAAATAAAGTGATAGTATCTGAAATTGAAGATTGAAGAAATAGTAATGCAAGTCAATTATTTTAGAATATTGAGATAAGTAGAAGGAACAGCCAGAAGAATTAAAATATTTTAGGGACAAGGTTGGGACATAGAAAAAGTGGAGGGGACTGCAATTTATATTAAAAAAACTTTTAGAAAATATGTGACGTGAGGGGTGCCTGGATGCCTCCAGTTAAGCATTTGACGTCGGCTCACGATCTTGTTGTTCATGGGTTCAAGCCCTACATCAGGCTCTGTGCTGGCAGCTCAGAGCCTGGAGCCTACTTCAGATTCAGTGTCTCCCTCTCCCCCTTTGCCACTGTGCTATGTCTCTCTCTCAAAAATAAATAAAAGTATTTTTAAAAAATTTTTAAAAGGAAATATATGACTTGAAAGCATTTAATTCATTACTTTAAAATAAAAATAATTTTTAAAAGAAATAAACATAAACTACTACCAGTTGTAATGTTTTAATCTACTAATATGAATGTAGGTTTTTTTTAATGCTATCAATACCACTCAAGATTGTGAGACAAAACATGGTGCATGGGCTTAAGAAAATGATCCTACAGGGCACTTGGGTGGCTCAGTTGGTTAAGCATTCATCTTCAGCTCAGGTCATGATCTCACTGTTCATGAGTTTGAGCCCCGAATTGGGCTTTCTGCTGTCAGCGCAGAGCCCGCTTTGGATCCTCTGTCCCTCTCTCTCTCTGCCCCTCCCTAACTTGCCTTCTCTCTCTCTCAAAAATAAACAAAAATAACATTTAAAAAAAGAAAAAAAGAAGAAAATGATCCTGATTTACACCTTGATTTCCTGTAAATGAGTAAAAAAAAAAAAAGAAAAAACAAGGTAGAAGTTTTTTCTATCACAAGGAATTGGGTAAAGGATTTACAGGATTTGCATGTATGACATCTGCCCAGAGGTTGCGTATTATTCAGATTTTGATGAATTTTTGAGAGATATTAATTAAATTGGTGAATAGTCCTAACTAAGGTGATTAAAATCCAAACATTCATTAATGTATTTCATAATATCAAACCAGCCCTGAGATAAACTCTGTGTGTGTGCGTGTGTGTGTGTGTCTGTGTGTGTGTGCGTGGTGGAGGGGCAGACACGATGACAAGAATCACATAACTTTCCTGTACCCCAGGGATTACTATTGATGCTTCTGATCCCGAGGGCTTACGGATGAACTGTGTTCCACTCCAAGGCATTCTTTACTTTTGGATAATGCGTTATCAGAGGAAACTCTCTCTTTGTGCCATTAAATCGGTCCAGTGGCTCTGTCTTTTGAGGTTTTACCAGTTACACTGACAGCATTTCTGCATTGTTTCTAGTTTCTTTCCCTTTGTTCTCAGCCTTAGTGGTACATGGTTTGTTCAGTTCCCCTCCAGCCTATTTCTCTGCTTATTGCTCAGAGCAGCAGCCACAGGGGTGAGGCCCCCCCACATCAGTAGACAAAGAGCCTAATTTAAATCCTCTCTAATGATTTAGAGTTCAGCTTTGAACCCACTTCTTCATCACAACACGGACCACTTCATCTGTCTCGCAAGATTTCTTCTTAATTCTTTTGTTAAGTGCCTTTATTTAGTTATTTTGATTGTGTTAGCATTCCCGTTTGTTTGATTATGCTGTAACCTTGCAATTATGATTTTTTTTTTCTTTTAGTGCACCACATGCTATGGCATGAAGAAAATGGTTGCTGAGTGTCAAGTGTTCTGGAACTATTTAGAGGTCAATGGCCCTCTAAAATACAGCACCTGTAATCCTGGTTTGCAAGACAGATGTGTTTAAAACAAAGTACATTCATAAATCGTCTCTGTAGGGATAGCTTATTTTATGCTATGGAAAAGGGAAGGTACTAGAATGTTGAAGATTGCATAACAGGTACCCAGTTTCCTTTGGGATCGAGGGGAAATGCAGAATCAGTTAACTACTCATTACTATGCTTAGAAAAAAGCAGTATTAGCTTTAATCAAAATCATATAACCAACCTTCTTTTCACAGAATACCTAGTCCCAGGGCCAGCCAGTGTTTTGTTTCCCTAGTACAAGCCTCCGGTGCTTGCTGACTGATGGGATAGTGACAATTACCAGTAATAAGTTAATTCAATTCCATCCAATTCAATCAGTAATCGTGTACCAATTACATTGTGCAAGTACACTACTTGCAATACAGTTTTCCTACGACTCAGTTCCTGTCCTGGGGGAGTCACAGTCTAGTAGGAGAAATAAACATATGATTAATTAAGCATACCAGTAGGAAAGAAAACACCACGATGACCATAGCAGCAACTTTCTATATCTGGAGTTAATGCGCTCACAAATGTATACGCACAAGTTTAAAGCACTTCTTAATTTTGAAACATTTTTAAATACCTTTTCTACTCCTGCATCTCTCTTTAACCACTATCTAGTGATTTTGAATTCCTCCAGTGATTTTGAATACTCTTCTGGAAACAGGAGTATTGGTGCATTTGTGTGACTATCTTCTGGAGTTAAACTTGATGGGACAAGGTGCTAGATCTCCACTCAGGAGTTTCCTTTAACCAAAGAGCACTGAGCTTCAAAATCTAATCCGGGATATTCCCCTATTCTTCCAGAGTTGTCCTTGTCCAGAAAAGCATCATCACATTTCTATCTTCTTGAACATCAGCATTGACAAGAGTGGCCTATGATGCAATTATGTTGGTCCCTGAGTGCCACAGGGTAAACCTCTCCAAAGCCAGTTAAATTAATCAAGAAGGCAAAATGTTAATATGTCAATATGGTGACTAAGCAGGGGAAATTCGTACCCTGAGCATCATCCCGTCTGCAAAACTGGGTCTGATACATGGAATAGCGATATGAAACGGGACTTGATTTGAGAGTAATGTTGGATGATGTGTTATAGCCTGATCAAGTCAGCAATTAAATATAATCACAAGAGAGAGTTGTTTAAAAATGTTTCTCTACTTCACTTTGGTGGAATACAATTCTCCAGAACACATTCAGAATTAAGAGGCGTGTATTTAGCTTAATTAACTATTTAATCACATGTCATCTACCTATTATTTCCACTCTCCAATTTTCCATAACACCCAGAAGAGTTGGCTAATTTTTAACATTTCTGTTGACTTTCTCCAAATTGAACACTATTGTTTTATGCTTCTATCCACCTTGTGGTTGTCACAAAATCTCTTCCTCTCATTACCTTCAGCTTTGCTGGGAAAACCAAGTGGAATTAGCAATCAATCACAGCATTTAGCAGCTCAGCTGGCCTGAATGAAAAGCTCAGGACACATCCAGGTGAAAAATGAAATTGCTTTGCCTTGTTGCAATCCTCACATATTTCTACTCCACTCCCTATAACCATTTCTTACTCTTAATCAGAAGGAAAAATGCAAGCAGATACATTATGTAAGACAGTGGACTAAAGACCTGGCCCCGGGTAGAGGCCATTTAATTAAAAGGTGTAAGATGAATAGGCTGTAAAATTCAGCTAGTCCCATATAAAAAGTGTTGGCTTAGCAGAACTGAATGATGATCCAAGTTAACACATGTGAATTTGTGGAAAAGAGAAAAACAGCTTTGAAATCTTATTAGCTTTGCTTTTACTTTTGTTGTGCTTCACATTCAAGATTATAGGCTAAGGAAAAAATTTTTTTAAACTGAAGAAAGGAAGGAAGAATGGAAAGGACAGATGGAAGGAAGAAGGACAGCAGTCATATAAGTATGTAGTTGCAGATTACAATCAAAGAATATTATTATGTTTTGTTTGTTTAGTATTAAGTGCCCATCAGCATATATCTTCATAATTTTCAAACTGTTTCAATAGTGATTAGGAACAACAAATGTCTGGACTGTGGCTTCAAAATAGCTTATCCCAGATTTACGATAACAAAGAGGAATTTTGCGATGTTTGCTAGGGGGCACTGTGAGGCCATCTTCACCTTGTTTGTTCCTTTGAGTTGTTAGTGGTTGGTCCATTTTAATTATCTGTGTTTCTGTGAGACATGAAGTATTACACTGTTAATTATGGAGTTTTCAGCCTCATAATGGTTTTTGTCTACTTTGACTCCAGGTATTTCCTGTGCCCTTCAAAATCTATGTTTTCTGGTGGGATTTGGGTAAATTGAAAACACTAGATTATAGTGGGGGCTTCATCTGGGAAATGTAACCGAATCCCGCCTCCACTATGAAGAGTGACATTCGGGGTGCCTGAGTCAGTAGGTTAAGCGTCCAACTTCAGCTCAGGTTATGTTCTCACGGTTGGTGTGTTCCAGCCCCATGTTGGGTTCTGTGCTGACAGCTCACAGCCTGAGCCTGCTTCAGATTCTGTGCCTCCCTCTCTCTCTGGCCCTCCCCTGCTCATGCTCTGTTTCTCTCTCTCTTTCTTGGTCTCAAAATAAGTAAACGAAAAGAAAAGAAAAGACAAAAGAAAAGAAAAGACAAGAAAAGAAAAGAAAAGAAAAGAAAAGAAAAGAAAAGAAAAAGAAAAGCAAAGAAAAGAAAAGAAAAAAAAGTGGCATTTGTTTTCCTCTAAAGTCGCCAGGTCTAAGCACATCACAGAGTTTGGTGTTGAACATCTGAATCTTGGGACTTGTATACTGAAAAGTATTCCTTCTATTCTGACATAAACATAATAGATTTTTGAAAACAAGATGCTATCCTCTCTATCATCAGCAGGGCCTGGGTTCACCGACCACAATGCAGTTAAATAATAAGAATATTCATAAGTACCTGGGGACTCTTGGTTTGGAGATTTTAATTTTCTAAGGGAAACAAAAATAGTTTCTGAGGCACTGCTGCTCCGACCTCAGAGCACCACAACTAAGCCAATTTAGGTTCTTCTGAGTCCATTTGTCCACAGCAGAGTTCTCCTAACTAAAATGTATTTGGTATTTTCATGGTCCAGGTAAGGCCACTCAACAGTTGAATTCTTTCATTCAAATTCTCAGAAATTAAGAGAACAATTTTAGTGTAAATGTTCCAACAAGAAGCAGACACAGAACACTCACAAGGTCAGCAGAAAATGGAGAATTCGTAGCTTGAACATCTCTAGCAATTTCAGACATGAGTAGTCTAAGCTTAATTTATAGGGGGTTAAATCAATCATTTGCTTGTGAGTTCGAGTAGCAGTCAATAGATTTTGCAAGGCAAAGGGCCACCCAGATGGCATATATTTGTAAATCAGTCCTTCCCAAAACTTGAAACTAAAACTCATTTCATTTCTATGAGGCCCAGTTAGGGTGGGCCCTCAGTGGTGACCAACAGACATGTCTCCAAGGTATAATGGAAACTTCTCTATCCATCACATTCAATTATTTGGGTGGGCAACTGTTACCTACTCAATACCTATTTCTCATTTACTTCCTTACTAACACAATACCAATTTTATTGGGTGTGGCGATTGTCCAGCTAAAAACCCTTACTTTTCCCAACCTTCCTTGTAGCTAACATTTCCCATGTGAAACAGTTCTGACCCACGAATTTGAAAGAAAATTTTGTTGGGTGCTTCCAATGAGACATTTAAAATGGGACACACTTGGCTGGCTTGTCTGTTATCCTTTCATCTTTTTCACGCTCCTTTATTTCTGGAATATAGATTCAATGATGATACAGAGTAGGAACCATCTTGTGACCCATGTGGACTGGCTGAGCACCATGGCAGAAGGTGCTTCCCGACAGCCTGTGCCAACACTGGACTCCCTAACTCACTCTTGACTTCTCGTTATCTGATAAATAACACCTCTACCTCATACAAGCCACTGATATTTCAGATTTCTCTTTAATATGGCTGACCTAAGTTCTTATCTGGTACATACACCCTATAGCAAAAAAGAAAAAAAAATATATATATATATATGAGCAATTTACATAATGAACATCAAACTTTAAATTTCTTCAGTTTCTTATTTTATTTTGAAAAATTCAAACATTTTATTTTTTATACCATAATATACCTAAAGTAAAATCAATGACTTGGGGGAAGGGGAGGAAGGCGCCTGGGTGGCTCAGTCAGTTAACGACTTCAGCTCAGGTCATGGTCTTGTGGTCCTCAAGTTTGAGCCCCATGTCAGGCTCTGTGTTGACATCTCAAAGCCTGGCATCTGCTTCGGATTCTATGCCTCCCTCTCTGCCCCTCCACCACTCACACTGTCTCTTTCAAAAATGAATAAATGTTAATTTTTTTTTAAATTGATGACTCAGGTAATGTGGCATTTATCCTCTGCCTTCTGATAGCACATCATGTCACTGTGTATCCAATACGGAAGATACAACATTGGAATAAAGTCCAGGAAGTTTGCAACAACATGTATCCCATGAAAATGCCATCAGTAGGTTAAGCTTTCATGTTCTCATATCTAAAATGGGAATAAAATATTTAAAACATCTCATTGTGAAAAGGAATACATAAGATGAAGCTAAATCCCCTAACACTGTGAATGGAAATCTCTGCCCACATTTCTATTGAATGAAAGACTGAAGAATAAAATAAAAAAAGCTCAGTTATCTGAAAGGTAACTTTATCTGAAAGGTAATTTTAACACTAATGAGAAAATCTAAAGTGGAAATGGAGCAGTTCAAATCGAAGTGTCTCAAACAAGGTAGATAGACTAGATGGAGTAGACCACACCAACTGGACTTGTGTTAAGAGCCAGGAGCATTCTAAATTCAAAAAAAAACAACATGAAGAGCAAAGTCATGTACAGAGATATCCTCTAAACTCATAAAAATTAAAAATGACTATAGAAACCTATACTTATCAATACAGATTAAATATCTTTTTGACAAATCAAGCCTGAAATCCTTAGCTATCAAACAGATGGCAAGTTCCATTTGTAGGGCTTCATAAGTCACCTACTGCCAAAATACAGAGATTGCCTGTGTTTCAGACCTAGAAAAGGCATAGCATATGATTGATTTGCAAAGAAAAATACTCTAGGATATTTCATAAATGAAGAAATTAATCATGTTTTGACTTAGGCCCAGATTTGATGTGGTGGAAAACAAAAAACAAAAACAAAAGGCCAATGTAACACAACACAAAGGAATATACAAAAGATATTAAAATCCATTGGACAATGAATTTATATAGTATCCGAGGAGTCATGAAGTTGTATAGAGAAAACATCTTCTATATTCATTAAAGCTGCTGAAATGGAAACTTGACTTTTGATTGAATATCCCTTTCTGATTAAAAGGAAGGTGGTTTAGAGGCCATGAGATTTAATTTAAAAATGGCACTGGATTGAAAGCGAAGATCATGGCTCTAATCCCAGCTCAATCTTTAACATATGACCTTAAAAAGGTACTGTCTCTAGGTCTTGGTTTATTCAACAGAAAATGAAGGTAATAATAGCTACACTACAGGTCTTCAATGGAGACTGAATCAGATAATATATGTAGAAGTTTGCTGGCAGAGGACTTAACCTCATAGAAAATATTTCAAAAACATTCCTTTCTTGACTTCAGTGAGTTCGTGTCGTGCCTGATGGGGTGCAGTAGAGTCAGTATTTTTACTGAGCAAACCCAGTTGCAGACTATGCTCCAACCTGTCCATCGCACTGCACAAAGTGAACAGAGATGGAGGGAGGGTTATAAATCTGGCTACTGGGGCGCAGTAACCCACAGCCACTGCATATCATGAAAAGGTTATTATGGGTTCACACTTTCTGAGGGCAAGTGTCTCTAAGGAGTCTTATCAAGTGAATTGGGCAGGGTGGCCAGAGATTCTAGGAAATATTCGAGGTCAAGACTACTAGGAATATGGTTCTAGGTGACAAGTGCATTCAGAAGAGAACCAGTCCAGTTACTGAGAAGCTGCTGAAAATACTGAGCAGGCTTGTAAGAAAGAGCAGGACAGAGGATCAGAAGAGGATTCCTTTCCCAGAAGGCCAGGAACATGACAAGCTCAAATTTACAATCCTTGGTTCCAAAGTTTCTGTATTTGTCATTTTAATAGATTCTGCCAACTTTACCTCCTTAGGAATTTCACAAATTCACACTTCTATCAACAATTTGCAAATCACAGGTGTGTTCTCAAACTTTTTGAGTTTTCCTGATGTGGCAGTGAAAACTCTGTATGTTGTGGTACCCTGTTTGTCTGTCTAAAGGTATCATAGGTTGGGTCTTACTTTCTCCCACTTTTATATGCTGGTGGATCATACCTAGGAATTTTTGACAAATGTTAAGTTCAGCATTACTCCATGAGAACAAGTAGCCAAGAAAAGAAAGCATGTACTCTTGTATCCAAACAAGCCTGACATCAAAACTCATTTACCCAATTACTTAGCCATGGACCTTTAGGAATTTATTTCATTTTCAGCTACAATTTCCTCCTTTGTAAGTGGCATTATTGAATTGTAGGATTTACTGAAAATCTTATAAAGCACCTGTCATGTATCATGCATATAAGGTCCAATTTTTAAAAATTTAAATGTTTTTAAAAGTATTAAATTGTGATTGGGTGAATGTGTGTGTGTATTTGTGTGTCATTTCATGCTAAAATGCTTTTTATCCTATTTGTGCATTCTTTTGGAGGTAAGATATCTAAATTCATTAATACAGAACAAGTTATACCCTGGACATTTTAGATAAGCAATGTGAAATGCATTTACTGATAATGTGTAATTAAATCAGTAAGTTAGATTGTTATGCCAGTAAACTTGGTTTCCTTTAGGGTTTCATAATAGGTCCTAATTCCAACTTCTTTCGCAATAACTTTGCCTAGTGTTTGAAAATGGTACACGAGAATAGAATTTCTAGTGGTGGCAGTTTTACACACTCTCAGTCCTTTCTCTCCAAACTTAGTGCATCATTGGCTACAAGACTGATAAAAAGAGGTCTCATTCCTGTTATCTGTTACTTCCCATTATGTAAGACAATTGAATTTCCATTCTCAGTTTTTGGGAGATTTGCACATTTCCAACTGCTAGGAAATTTAGCCCTAATCCTTCTAGTCAAAGTAGAAAAAAAATCTACATCCGAACTTAATCTTATGCCATGCCTTCCACAAAGTTTACTTAATTTCCCAGTACCCTTTGAGTCTATTTTGAGTCTCTTTTACCTCCTAGTACTAACCAAAAATCGTAATTCTATATATGGGTGTATATTTCCTTTTAAAGATTGCCTTTTCACCACTAAAACACAAGTCCCATGTAGTTAGGGATCATGTTTGTTTTATTCACCGCCTTACACTGCCATACAATTCCAAAAATTGTATTCAGCCTGTAGTGTCTATTAAAACATATTTATTGAACGAATAAATACATTCCCATGCCTTCAGATATCTTTATGCCCCTCTTAGGAACAGATTACTAATCACATCATGGTTTAGTTCAAAGTCCTTCTACATGGTCTCTCTTTTTCTTTTTAAACTGTATCTTCCTAAAACCTAGCAATTTTTATTTCTTCTCTCTGGGCTGATATGATTCTCTGAGTTTCATTTTTCCATGTTAGATAGTTTCCAAATTAATTAAAAAGCAATGAAACAAAATATTTGTAGTCTCAAAAGCATGAGCATATAACGCTTTTATTTTTGCACTATAGCTATTGGTAAAAATATAAGACTATGTTTCAGTTCAATAAGTTTCTCTGACTGGTAAACGCGGCAATTATCTTTTGGCACTTCCTGACATATACCGAGAGAATAGAGCTTAAGAGCCTATCTTTGTCTCATAGGATATAAAAATCATTATGACAACTGTCAGTTCTCCAAAAGACCAGGAGAAAATTCTGTTAATCCAACAAAGCTAAGTTTATTACTGTAATAAAGGAAACTACAACTTTGACAGAGTCTTTGTGGCACTTCAGAAGGGGAAAATCTGGGAGGTGGGTAATATTTGTACACTTTTAGGTTATGAAAGGGGGAATTTTAAGTTGGGTCTTACCAGGAGGGGAACTGGTTGGGACTGGGCAGAGTTTATGAAATGACTATTTTCGATTGGCATGCACAGAGAAGTGAGGGTCTTGAAGTGGGTATGATGAGTAAGCTGTTAGTCTCTGTAAGTAAGCTATTCTTGTTTGTTTATAGTCCTATCTCCCAGGAGCAAGTATTTCCTGGAGCAAGTACCTAAGTTTACTTTGCTTATTCTCGATATTATTTAATGGAGTCAGAGGAAGTATGCCTAGCCCCAGTATTGTTTAACACAGGAATAGATGCGATGCCTGGGTGGCTCAGTTGGTTAAGTGACCAACTCTTGATTTTGACTCAGGTCACGATCTCATGATTCATGGGATCAAGTGCCACGTGGGGCTCTGTGCTGTCATCATGGAACCTGCTTGGGATTCTCTCTCCCTTTCTCTTTGCCCTCCTCCCAACTCATGGGCACCAACTCTCCCTCTCTCTCTCTCTCTCTCTCTCTTTCAAAATAAATAAATAAACGTTTTTTAAAAACCACACAGGAAGAGAAAATCATTTTGTTATCATGTTTCAGCCCTTTCTTGATTCATCAGTGTTAGCTGAGAAAGACTCTTATCATCTGAACACAGGATAAATCTGTATCTGTATATTTTTTATGGTCATGGTTGTGTATAATGTTTCTGTCAATAATCATTTCAACTTAAGTTTCAGACTTTCTTCTATATTTGTTGGAAGATACTTTATTGTATTGTTTGCTAGAACTATAGCTGTGAAACAACATTTAAGACTAGAGATTATTACACATCTGGGTGCTGTGACACAAATACTAATCTCAATGATTATTATCAGGACTGTAGGCCACTTCTAGGCCAGCCATAAAGAGTCCTCAAATGAAATCTTGAGAATAGATCAAATCCCACATCTAAATGGTGCACAAAACCATACAAGGGGTTGTTAGCTACATTTATGAATCTTTTATTCCTTAAATGTTCTTAGATGCAAGACAGATATTCCTCAGATATTAAAGATACAAGAGAGATCTTTTTCTTGGGGGGCTGGATGGCTCATTTGGTTAAGCGTCAAGTGTCTGACTTCAGCTCAGGTCATGATCTTGCAGTTCATGGATTCAAGCCCCAGTGTTGGGCTCTGTGCTGACAGCTCAGAGCCTGGAGCCTGTTTGAGATTCTGTGTCTCCTTCTCTCTCTGCCCCTCTCCCACACACGCTCTGTCTCACTCTGTCTCTCTCTCTCTCAAAAATAAACATTAAAAAAATTAAAAGAGGATCTTTTTCTTGATCATCAATTCTTGAATCCTCAAATTTAGCTACTTTTCTACCTTTTCTGTAGCTTCATTATGTACTATACATATTACTTTAGCACTCTCTGGAGCAGTCCCATGTACGAAATAGCAGATTTCCTCTTCTTTTTCCTGAATGTAATGCACTGTGGAATCATTATCATTGAACACATGGTAAACACCACTGTAACTAAGCCTGAGTGAAGCCTATCTAACACATATTTTCTAATAAGGCACATCACAGCCTTCTTGTGCTAAGGGATACTAAACAGAACTCTAGAACTACACTTGAAGAGAGTTTAAAATGGCAAAATCACAACAAAAACACAAAACTGCACAAGGCTTGGCATTAAATATACATCAAAAAGGACACTGTTTACAGTATGAACACTTAAACAATAAGGCAGCATGTTGCCTTCAGTGACCTCAGAATGTGTTTAAGAATGTGTGTGAGGGGCACTTGGGTGGCTAAGTCGGTTAAGCATCCAACTTGAGCTCAGGTCATGATCTCGCGGTTTGTGGTTCGAGCCCTGCTTCGGGGTCTGTGCTGATGGCTCAGAGCCTGGTGCCTGCTTCAAGTTCTGAGTCTCCCTCTCTCTCTGCCCCTCCCCCGCTCATGCTCTGTCTCTGTCTCTCAATATTAAATAAACATTAAAAACAAAAAAGACTGTGTGTGAGAACGTGTACGTTGGGTGCCTCAAATCTTTCATTGCTCGGCACATGTTGGTGAATGACTGAATATTGCCATGGATATTAATTTGGGGGATTACAAATAAATTTTAGCGAGTAGCCAATTTCACAAATACAGAATCCATGAATAATGAGGATGAACTGTATGTTAGTGTGTTTAGTGGGATGCTCCATTTCTCCAGGGCTCTTGTTATTTTTTCCTCATTCTTTTTTTCTTTCTGCTCTCAGATTGGATGATCCTTACTAATCTAGCTTCATGGTTACTGATTTGTTCTTCTCTCCACTCCTGTATACTCTTGAGCCCCTCAAGCACATTTTGTAATTCGGTATTAGACTTCCGAACTCCAGACTTTCCTGGAGTTTTATAACTTTTATTTTTCATTAATATTCTCTAATAGATGAGACGTTAGCATCATACCTTCCTCTAATTCTTTAAGCCTGGATTCCTTTAGTTCTTTGAACATATTTATAATAGCTACTGTCTGCTAAGCACAACATTAAGGCTCCACTAAAGGCTGTTTCTGTTGCTTACCCTTTTAAATCCTGAGTGTAGGTTACACCTTCTTGTTTATTTGCTTGTCTCATAATTCACCTTTTTTTGGTTCAAAACTGGATATTTTGGTAATATATTGTAGAAACTCTGATACTGTCACCCTACCTCCAGCGCTGTCGTTGTTTGCTTACATGTTTATTTTTGGGGGTACATGACTGAACTAGTTGAGTGAAAACTATTTTTCCCCAAATGTGCCACCTCTGATGTTGCTTCTCAGAGAGTGCAACTGTGGCCATGTACACAGGTACCCTAACTTCTACTCCACTGGCTTGACAATGGTTTTACTTTGACCGTCTCTTTCCGTGAGTTCCCTCTTAAGCTACTGGCTCTGTCTGCCTATATTGATATCAGACCCAGCAGTTAGTCTGCGCTCATTTCTAGCTGATTGCTCTATTGTTTTTGGCAACCCGCTGATAAATAAATGACTCTGAAGTCTGACCCAATCCTGTCTGAACAAAAAATCGTCTGACTCCTGTTTGTAGAAGAGTCTTTGAGGCTAAACCTTAAGGCTTCCTTCAGTCCCAGGAGAGCCCTTCTTTGCTACTTCTTTCTTCAGTCATTTCTGTTAACTGTCTAGCTGTTTTGTCTTTTCTCTTACTGCTGTTACAGAGTCACAAGCCCCCTGCTAATTGCTCACTGTCAAAATCTCCATTGTTTTCTATCATGCCCTTAAACTTGAACTTCTCTACACTCTGTTCCATATGAAGTGTGTCTTTTAGGGAGAACTATGGAGAGTTTGTACGTATGACCTTCTTCTTCCCCCTGGGAAGAACATGGATGCTAGTGTTCCAGAGGTGGGGTGAGGACAGCAACCCATTTCACTTACAGGGGCATCCATGTTTTATGAACAGAGGTCTAGGCAAAGAAAGCCTCTGGTCTTCTTGGCTTTCTTCTCTTATCATGTAACCTTTGCTATACACATGAAATGGGTCAAGAATGATTAGGACCCAGTATTTGCAGCCTCTCATGCCTAGTAAAGAACTTCCTATGACAAGGGACTGGGGGAGAAAGAGGACCCATAACTTCTGTGTCAGTTTTGGCTGGAATAGAGCTTCTGCAATATGGAGCTGGGAGAGGCAGGGATGAGAAATACTGGTAGCCTGCCCCTCTTGGGGAGATGCCCTAACACTACACTTGGAGCTGTAGTGAAAGAGCTCCCCATCCTCTTAGCTTCACATGCTTAGAGTAAGCTTCCATCATTCTGACCTGGGGAGATAAAGGGAGAAAGTCATGGCTCAAATTTACTGGCTATTTCTGTTCTTGCTGCCAAGATTTAGCTTTTGTTGAATAAATATTTCTCCACTTACTGAATGACTTTCGGGGGACTTAAAAGGGTTTTTTTTTTTTTAGCTTTTCATGTTACTTTAGTTTACTGGGAAGAGGATCTACAGAGCTCCTGACATCACTATTCTACAAGTGCTTCTGACCTGGTATTATTTTGTATAGATGTTATCACTATTTACGCATTGTTACATTGAAATACTTTTTCTATGTCTGATTATTGTTCTAAAAGCTTTTGTCATGACAGAGCGTATGTCATCATTTGTAATCTATTATGATCATCATTCATGTTGGGAGACCGTCTCTTCCAAAACTTCCAGTTGGGCATCGAGACATAAGTCTTTTCTGCTTTCTTATTTCCATCCTTAAAGTTTCAACCACAGTTTTGGCAGGTACTAAACATGAGCATAAACAGAGAATAGATACCCAAGCCAGACGCTTAATTTTTCTAGCCCTAGTTTCTCTCCTCTTCAAGATCATTGCTCTAGTCCAGGAACTGTTTCTATCTCTCTCTTTGCTGTATGGTGTGAAAACAGCTCTCATTTCATCAACCCGTATCTTCCATACTCTGTTTTGGTTTTGTTCTGTTTTTAAATAAAAGCTGTATTAAATCCACAAACACTTGCTTAAACCTCTTAAACCCAAAATGACTTGCTCTCTCAAAATTCACAAGTGTTAGAAATCACAAAGGTTTTTATTTTCAATAAATTGCCTTTTCAGTAAGTTTTCAATAACCCACCAAAGAATGTGGCTGCTTATTCCTGCCTACCCTGAAGGGCAAGGCATAACGAAAGCTGCCAGAATGGCCCAACCATTGACAGTAAGGCAGTCAATGAACACAACAAAACTTGGACAAAGACATGTCAAGTAACATTTCAAAATATTACCCTGCTATGACTTTAGAATTGCTCAGCAAATCACATGATTTTTTATTGGCGAGGGCGACTGTGGGATGGTAGGATGGGGAGAGGGTGGCTGCTAGTGAAAGCTTGCTTGGTTCCTTTTTTCTGTAAAAACCAAATGTAATTGAGAAGAGAGAGAAGAATAAAGGAATGAGTTACTTTGCTTTCATATGTTTTCTTTTAAAGTAGTGATTTGTGCAACCTGTTTTCCCTTAGCTCTTTTCAGAGTTTCCATTCCTGGATGACGGGTCCAGAGTTCTCTCAATGTCTCGGCCATGCCATGTTCATCTTCTGTGCATTTGTAGAGGCTGTGGTTTCTTCATCCCGTCTGCATGGGCTTTCGTTGAGCACTCATTCCATGCTTTTTTAAGTGAGTTCCACTTGGTTATTTCATGCCTCATTTTTTAGTATGTCTGAAAGTCTGCACCACGAGAGCAGAAAGGGCAACTTTTCACTATAAGGAAGCTAAGCACTCATTATAAACTATTTTTCCTTATTAGAAAACGAAAGGGAACATTTTCTAAGAAGATAAAATAAAATGAGAAAGCTGCCAAAATTGTTAATCATCCCTTCTCCAGATCAGAGCACCCATGTGTTCAAAAACCAGGGGGGAAAGCTTGAGGGTCATGAAATCTAGTGTGGGAGGATAATCTTTTCATATCTTCCCTGATTCATTTCTCCTGAAATTTCCAACTTTCTTTTTTTATCTTAGCCATTTTTTTTTCTCTGTTCAGTGAATCAAGGAAAGGATTTAACAATGGAAATCAGGGTCAAATGGATTGTCTCCTCTTGACTTCTGATTTTCAAAAACCTGGATCCTTGTTGAAATAGAAATGGCTCCAGGCATAGAAAAAGTATTTTTGGATAATACTTTAGTAAGAGCAAAACATTCTTGCTGTCCACTAAGAAAAACGAGAAACAGAAAAGAAATCAAAGTAGTGGTTCCCCTAGGTAAGATCGCTGTGCCACCCTGCATGGGTTTACCAGAAAGGTTGAGGGAAGGGTAGAAAATCCCCAAGTAGGTTTATGTCTCAATTCCCAGGTAGATCTTACAGAGACAGCATGCTACAAGAATACAAATGTTCTGTTGTATAAAGGTCTTCTACCTTTCCACTGAGTTTCCCATACCTTAACATTATGTTGTAGAAGCAACAGAATACTCTCTCTCCAGTGTGCCCAATGTGCAGGTAAGGAAGGTGAGTAGCAAGAAAGAGTGCTCTCAGATGTGAACAGATGATGTGTGTGAAATTGACTTATGTGACCTTGGGAACCTATGTGGACGAAGAACCGAGCCCCAATAGGATGGTGGATGTCTCTGCAGATTATCACTATGGGTTAAAGACACAAAGGTTTAGATGTTTGTGGTTTTGCAGATTGGCTTCACTGTCGAAGAAGATTGCTCTAACGAACTATCACACTAAATTTCTAGCCAGTAGGAAAATGTCTTCTTTATCTGTTAAGTTCTACATATAGCATTTCCTTATATCTCATTGGCCAAAGCAGGTGAAAAAAAAAGAGACTAGGGAATACAGTGTTTGGCCGGTTCTTATTAAAGAGTTCTCTTTCTGTGCACCTCTCTTTTCTCTGATACTCTTTGCTGGGACCTCTAGCGATCTTCCTCCAGACTCTCAACACCAAGTTTTTTTTTTTTAATTTTTTTTAACGTTTATTTATTTTTGAGACAGAGAGAGACAGAGCATGAATGGGGGAGGGTCAGAGAGAGAGGGAGACACAGAATCCGAAGCAGGCTCCAGGCTCTGAGCTGTCAGCACAGAGCCCGACGTGGGGCTCGAACTCACGGACTGCGAGATCATGACCTGAGCCGAAGTCTGCCGCTCAACCGACTGAGTCACCCAGGCGCCCCTCAACACCAACTTTTCAACTCAAGGAATTTCCTGGGTGCAACCTGGGTTTGACCTCACGCATAACAACCTGGACTCTTTCTCAAGTCAGTGGGCTGGGGAAATTTTAGGGCTCACCTTTTTTGTTTCTCATTTTGAAGGATCACTTTCCTTCATCGCCTGATATCCAGGATCTCAAAACCGTTTGTTTCATATGTTTTATTTCCTTTTATTGTTTGTGTGTTTCTGGTGGGAAAGGTTAATCAGGTCTCTGGTATTTTGTCTTGGCTAGAAGTGAAAGTTCCCTACCCTATTCACTCCCCCCACCCACACTATTTATTATTATATCCCATCTCTTTCATCTACACGGTGCTTTGCAAATTATTTTGGTATTCTTTGCAGTTTGCTAGAATATAAAGTGAAGTTGGCATATACACATTACTTCTTGCCAGAGATAAAAGTGCTTTTGAATAGTCTCATTTCTAATTATGTCTCTCTGCCTGCACAATTTGAGCCTGGAGAGATGGGGATTGGTTCAAGAAGAGGATGTATCTGGGGGCACCTGGGTGGCTCAGTCTATTAAGTGGCTGACTTCAGCTCAGATCATGATCTCATGGTTCGAGGGTTCCAGCCCCATGTCAGGGCTCTGTGCTGACAGCTCAGAGTCTGAAGCCTGCTTTCAATTCTGTGTCTCCCTCTCCCTCCCCTTCCTCCACTCACACTCTGACCCTCTGTCAAAATACATAAAACATTAAAAAATTTTTAATATAAAGGAAGAAAATGTATCTGAAGTGAAAGATTATGAACCTAGGAAAGCGGTAAGCAATATCTCAAGCAAGACTGTGTTATAGAGACAGCAAAGGTGATGGGTATTGAGGAGGGCACCTGTTGGGATGAGCACTCGGTGTTGCATGGAAACCAATTTGACAATAAGTTTCATATTAAAAAAAAAAAAAGAAAAGAAGACAGCAAAGGTCGTTTGAGAAAGGCCAAAGTGCATGATGAACAGGTTAGATTGGAGTACTCATGGATAACACTCTTATGGATTTTTTGCCTAATCAAAATTTGCAAAATGTCCTATAAAATGTTTAGCAATTAATGCATTATTATTTTTTAAAACTACTAAATTTAAGGGATTGGCAGGCAGATTACTGAAGTCTGGTCCTAGTTCTGGCATAAAATATTTTCAGGGTAGGTAATCTACCATTTCTAAACCTGTTTCCTTTTAAAGATTGTATATGGAAAGGAATAAACTACTTGATTTTTTCCATACTAAATTTCTATGTTTTTGTGGAAGGTTTTCTGAAAGTAGGCAACCCTATTAAAGTTTCTACAGATGTCAGAGGGCCAGTTTATCCTGGAGCTTTCCCCTTTCCTAATCCTTACAATTCTTGCTTCACTCAGTTCTGCATATAAAACTTTCGTTGTAACCTCCAGGGTGTGCACAATCTGAAAAATTAGAAGAATTACATCTTGGTGAGTATTTGGTTTGTTGCACTTTCTCCCCTTCTACAATTCAATTTTTTTTTGCTAATAACAACAATAACAAAAGTGTCATGTAAAAGAATTAGTGCCCACACTTGAGATGAAAAGATTTCAGAATATAAATCGAGTTGAACATAGTGACGGGATATTTTCCATTGGCAAACTATTCTTTATAAATTTGGGCGGCGGGGGAACTGATGTGCCTGACTTTCAGTCTTAAGGGTGCACAACAAGTTTTGTAGATATGAATTCTATTATTACTATATTGTTTCTAGCACATTTTACAAAAGCAAAATGTCTTCGTATCACTAAACAACTTCTACTTGCAAGTGAAGAGGGAACAAAAGCTCATAAAACTGCAATAAAATATTTATTTGTCTTCAGCAATAGGATTAATTTTATCACTGTAGATTTATGACCCCAGAAATTCATTGCTGGATATTTAATATATCAGAATAGCAGAACAAGGAGCTTGTATTAAGAAATGTGTTGTGAAACTTGTGATTTACCAGAGAGAACAGATCCCTTTTCTTTTTTTTTTCAGCAAGACTTACTAAAACAGGAGTGAAATTGAATTAGTTTGGCATAAAGTTTAATTGCCTGACAAAAAAATTTGATACTATTATTGCATTACTGTTTATGTACAACATATATTGGACTGTGGGTCATCATCCCCTCCCCCCCGCCACTAGACCCTCAGACGGGGAGGGCTAATGATGGCAATAGGATCGCAGTGTTAGTGTCTCGGAATCTGCCCTTTGATTGCATCTTCCTATCATAAAGGAGGAAAAGTTTGCCATAATGACCTTTCCAAAAGGGAAAACAGGGTTTTATAGCTCGCTGCCTCCCCTAAGGCAATTCCTTTGTTGAATGCCTACCTCTTCAGGAATTCCAGAGCTCTTCAGCGCACTATAGTATCTTGAGATAGTGTGCCTTAGTGACATTCACTTTATGCATCTGGGAGCTTTCTTTTCTTTTCTTTTCTTTTCTTTTTTCTTTTTTTCTTTCCTTCTTTCTTTTCTTTTCTTTTTTTTCTTTTCTTTTCTTTCTTTTCATGATGGAAATAGCCTGATAGAAGAAATTCATAAAAGAACACAGTAAATCTACAAATTTTCTCTATTTTGAATTGTGGCTATAGCTCTGAATTACTCTTTCTGCTCACATTTTTTATAAATCTTTTGAGCTCCTATAAGAATTAGGTACACACTTAGGAAAAAACACAGTCTCCTGAGATTGTAATGTGGGAGCTAGACATCATCATGTTCAGAAAGGTTAGAGGAATATGGTCTGGCAGAGGCAGAACAAGTTCAGTCTCCATAATTCAACTAGCATAAAATTCGAGAATAGAGCCACTAAATCGATGATGTGGCCATAGAGTTTACAACCAGAAACCATCTCAGTTCTTATCCAGAAAGCTTTTAACAACTAACCTTCATGGGGCTTGCTTTGTGAATTTCCAAGCAGATGGACAGTTCCCAGAGGGTGGCTGAGTCTGGATCACTGTTATAGAAAATAATTACGTGGAAATATATACCATGGAGGAGGGAGAAGCCAACAATTTCCTTTACGTTTGATTTGAATGAGAACAAAAAAAAAAAAGCTGGATTTATTTTCTCTTGTCTATCCTAGTGTTTCCTGGGGGTCTTGATATTTCATGTTTTTAAAGAAAACCACTTGCTTTCCTTCACACCTCTGATTTGCTCTCTTGTCCCATTGTACGCTCTTGGTAGCAGAAACATATGTAACTTGATGGAGTATATTTGATGGAGGCCAGCATTTTCAAGATTTGGGGAAAAAATTGTAAGATACCCAGTGCTTTTATTTCCACCCCCATAACTGCTTATTAATAACCTACTCAGAGATGTTAAAGACCACACAATGCATAAACCTGATTCACTGACAACCAGCCATTATTAGGCTTCTGTATGTAAATCTTGCTGTGAGTAATTCATCAAAAACCAATGATGAGATTTTTGTCTGAGAATTTCCAATCAGAAGTTAAAATAAAAGATTGAACCCATAAAACCTGCATGTGTTTATGGTAGAAAAAGAGATTATCAGTTAAATTCAAGGTAACATGTTCACATGAGTGCTCGTGTCTATTTCTCTCCTCAATTCTTGATTAAAATGACCAAATAAGTTTAACAGTAGGAAATTAGTTTAATTAAAGGGAAAAACTCACATCAACATTTTTTTTACTGAAAGAAAAGATTATAAAACTGCGCCATCTAAAAGAAAAGTAACTTCGGGCTCTGTGCTGAGGCTCAGAACCTGTGCTCAGAGCCTGGAGCCTGCTTTGGATTCTGTGTCTCCCTCTCGCTCTGACCCTCCCCCCGTTCGTGCTCTGTCTCTCTCTGTCTCAAAAAATAAATAAACATTAAAAAATTTTTTTAAAAAATGGGGCGCCTGGATGGCTCAGTTGGTTGAGCGTCCAACTTCGGCTCAGGTCATGATCTCACAGTCTGTGGGTTCGAGCCCCGCGTCGGGCTCTGTGCTGAGGCTCAGAGCCTGTGCTCAGAGCCTGGAGTCTGCTTTGGATTCTCTGTCTCCCTCTCTCTCTGACCCTCCCCTGTTCATGCTCTGTCTCTCTCTGTCTCAAAAAATAAATAAACATTAAAAAAAATGTTTAAAAGAAAAGTAAGATTATACACTTAAAAAAGTCTTCACAAAAGTTAAAAGCAAAAGATGGGAAAAAATATACAATACTCATTGAAATGAAAAGAAAGTAAAGGTGGCAACATTAATGCTAAACAAGATAAAATTCAATGCCAAACATATTAAATGCACCCGCAACACTGTATTATTGATGAAAGGCACAATATTCAAAGAAAATTTTAAAAGCTGTGTTCTTTGCATAAAAGTAACCAATATCAAAATAGGTAAAATAGTCAAAATGTTCAGATGGTAGAAATCCAAAAGAAGTTGAAAAGAATATAATGCAAGACAAATGCATTTTGTATCATCCTAGAGGTATCCCTAACACATAAATAAGTTAATTAATACATCAATGTCCTACAGAGATTTAGCATTTCTTTCCCAACACTCATAAAACACTTGCAAAGAACTGGTTGTGTATTAAGCTAAGGGTTTTGGAGAGTCCAAAACCTCGCAAAATGCTGCCATTGTAGTGGATACATTCTCTGACCATAATACAAGAAAATAATAGCAACATAAAATGAACAAGATGCAATAACCTGACTGTCTTCTGAGTTTTGCAGGATTATGTTATGACTCTCTATTTCTAGGAGCATTTCTTTGCATATTCTTGCAGAGAATTTCTTAAGTTAAAACCATTCTCTGTGGCCACCCCACTGGCATCATCCAGTACTTTTTTAGGTAGTTAATAACACCGGAATTCTTTTTGGCCTCTATGTATCCAAATAGCTCTAGCTCCTGCAGCACAAGACAATGAGTTAAATCCCTGAGCTTGTCACATTTGCCCTGAATGACATGTGCCATGGCCCGTCCTAAAATGCCACTTAGTTGTGCTTATTTATTTTTATGCATGACCCTATTTTCAAAGCCTTTTTCATTTCCTAGCATTTAAAAGTTAAACGGACAACTTTTCTAAATAATTCTTAGACCACAAGAAAATATAAATGTAAATTATATAACATGCAGGGAAATAGCAGTGCGAACTTCACGTATCAAAATTTATGAGAGATTTCCAAGACTATACTCAGAGCAAAATAAATGTCTCTATATATTTTAAAGATTACAGAAAAAAAGGTAAACATTTTAAATTATAAATTCATTTTAAAAAGTTACAAAAAGAATATCTAAAATAAAGCGGGGATTGGCAAACTTGAGTCTAGTGGCCAATTTCAGCCCACCATCTGTTTTGGTAAATAAGCTGGTTACTGGAACATAACCATGCTCATTCATTTCTGAGTTGTCTATGTTTCTTTTTGTGCTTCAAGTACAGAGCTGAGTAGCTGTGACAGAGGCCATTTGGCTTGCAAAGTCACACAACCCTTTACTATATGCCCTTTACAGAAAAAGCTTACTGGTTCTTAATCTGAAGTGTGCAGAGAAAGGGATTATTAAAAGTAAAACGAAAAACTAATAATGTGGGTAGTAGAAAAGACTACAAAATTGAGATATATCAATTATTGTTTAAGCACATAGAAAACTGAGCGATGTTATAAATCTTATTTTGTTAGCATTTTCTCAAAAAAAATCATTGGGCAAAAAGCATAATTTAAAAAATATAGAGGGGCACCTGGGAGGCTCAGTAGGTTAAGCATCCAACTTTGGCTCAGGTCATGATCTCACCGTTCAATGGGTTTGAGTCCCATGTCAGGTTCTGTGCTGACAGCTCATGCTCTATTTCTCTCTGTCTCAAAAATAAATAAACATAAAAACAATTTTAAAAATATACACATATTTTTTTTTTACATATGGGTGGAAATTTTTTTTCTTTTTTGAGAGAGAGAGAGAGAGATAGTGCAAACAGGGGAGGGACAGAGGGAGTGGGAGAGAGAATCTTAAGCAGGGTCCATGTCCAGCATGGATCTCACAACCATGAGATCCTGACCTGAGGTGAAATCAAGAGTCAGACGTTTAACTGACAAAGCCACCCAGGCAGCCCAGCATACAGGTGAAAAATTCTAAGAAAACATTAGTAAATCTAACTCGGCAGTATACTGAACTATTAGTAAACTTCAGCAAGTTAAGATATACTCCAGGGATATATAAATTACTTATCATAAGTAAATATGTTTTTATACCTAATCACATCATACAAGTCAAAACAAGAAAGAATATACTAATCTCAATAGATACAGAAAAATGGTCTTTTTTATGATAGAGAAATAGGAAGAAATAGGAAGGGAAATTCTCAGTATGATGCCAACATCCAGTATTTTTTCACAGCTGAAAACATCAGAGATAATTTCATGAAAGTCATATGTAATGTAAAAATGCCTATTATTGTAATGAGTATTTAAAGAAAAAGGTTTGTAAAAGCTCTAGTCAATGGAGTAGGACATGAAAAATTTTTAAAGGAAAATATAAAATTATTATCTTCAGATTACATGAGTATATTTCTTGAAAACAAACTAAATCAGGAAATTAACATTAATATATTATTATGATCTGATCTTTGGACTCCAGTCAAATTTCTTCAATCAGCAAAAGGCTCCAATTCAGTGTTACATGTTGCATTTACTTATTGTGTCTCTTCATTTTTCTTCAATCTGGAATAGTACCTCATTCTTTTATTTTAATGTTTAATTAATTTATTTATTTATTTTGAGAGAGATAGAGTGCAAGTGGGGGAGAGGGGGACAGAGGATCTGATTTAGACTCCACACTGACAGCAACTAGCCCCATGCAGGGTTGGAACTCATGACCCACGAGATCATGACCTGAGCCAAAGACGGATGCTCAACCAGCTGAGCCACCCAGGCATCCCAGTACCTCATTTTTTATTTGTATTTTCTATCTTGACACTTTTGAAAATTATATATTACTTATTTTGTAGAATATCTCTTAATTTGGATGTGTCTGGTGTTTCCTCATATTAGAGTCAAGTTTCACATCTCTGGAGAGACTATTTTAGAAATAACGTGTTCTCATTTTATCTCATCGTATCAGATACACATATTTTTCCTTTTCCTTACTAATAATATATACCTTTGATAAGTTGATTAAAGTGGTGTTGGTCGGGTTATTCCATTCTAAAGTTATCACTTTTCCTTTTGTAATTTATAAATATTGTCGGGAAGGTACTTTGGAAAAATAAAAATATTCTGTTCTCCATCAAACTTTCTACTTATTCATTTATTTATTTATATTGGTATAGATTCATGGTACTCTATTTTGTTCAATGGTTATAATTTATTTCTATATTTATTTGTTTTTTTAATGTTTGTATTTATTTTTGAGGGGGCAGGTGCTCACACACATGCATGCACAAATGGGGGAGGGGCAGAAAGACAGAGAATTCCAAGAAGGTTCTGTGCTGACAGCAGAGAGCCTGACGCTGGACTGGAACTCATGAACTATCAGATCATGACCTGAACAGAAGTTGCACACTTAACCAACTGAGCCACCAGGCGCCCCTCTATATTTATTTAAAAGCTCAAATTGTCCCAGATTGAGAGGTAGGAGCCCCTTTGATCTGGCTCCTGTGTCCCTTTGATGTGTCCCTATCATTCTTTAAGCACTTTTACATTCTGACATGAGAGTATATTCTGATCCCATCTTGTGATTTCTCTCCTCCAGCTGTGGGATCAGTACACAATACAGATATATTTGGGGGCCACTTTTCAGCTTACCTCAACTAAGGTGTTCAGATTCCTTTTAGTAGAATCAAGACCTGGGTGCTAGGTGCCCTCCTTACTGTTAGGCTATTGCTGTTCCCAGATTCTTTCTTTCTGTGGAAAGGGCTGCAGAGATTTTTAGGTGTGTATGCACACACATTATTACATATCTATCTATCTTTTTATCTATCATCTATTCTATCTATCTAAAAACAATGAGCACATACTGACACCTGTTAGCATTCCACCACTGAAGAATTCATACTAGTTTCTCCCTTTCTGAATTTGTAGTTCTCTTCTCTAATAATGAGATAACTGACCCCCATCACCCTTAATTTACTGATGTGATTAATCTCCCAGTATGGAACAAATCTCCCACTGCTGCTGCCATTCCCTCCCCTGGAGATCCCTCTTCATCCCATTAGCACTCTAACTCTCTACACCTGGTCAGCACCGTTCTCAACCCACCTGTACTCTGATGCCCCACACAGGGCTATGCTACGCTGCAAGATCCTTCTTTACCAAGCCTGGGGTTCAATACCTCATGGCAGGCAATCAACCAACACGATTTTTCTTCTCCTCCTCATCCCAGTGGCAGTCTGCTTGACTATAGCAGGCTGTCCTTAACAGCTAGCTTCCTTACCCTGCTTACATTCTGCCACACTGCTCTGGATAACCCTTTTACACATTTGCCCTTCTCATTCTTCTTGGGCTTGGATACCCTCCCTGCTTGGGCCGCTGATGCTTCCACCTCACGTAGATGCCTGCCTTTCTTGAGTCCATCAATATCTCTAAAATTGTATTGTTCAAAAAGGGCGGGGGTACGGGGGTGCCTGGGTGGCTCAGTTGGTTGAGTGTCCGACTCTTGATTTTGGCTCAGGTCATGATCTCACAGTTTGAGATTGAGCCCCATGCGTGGCTCTGAGCTTTCAAAATGGATCTTGCTTGAGATGCTCTCCCTCTCTCTTTCAAAATAAATAAACTTAAAAAAAAAAACAGGGCAGGGAAAGGAAGAGAAAGATGTCACCATTTTCTTTTAGAAAGAAGAGAATTAAATAAATGAAAAAAGAACAATTCCTCATACTTTTCAACGGTTTTAAGAGCTAAATGTTAAAGAAAAACCATGATTTAAAATAATATATATAAATATAAATATATATATAAATATATTGTGTATATATATATATAAACATTTTCCTTACATTAGGGTTTTTAGGTTGTAAAAGCAAAGAGCATACATTCAAAATCATGGTTAATTAAAAAAAAGAGAGTATATCATAAATAATATGTTATAACATATAATGGATAAAATTATTAGTATTATAATTATCTAAAGCACTCTTACAAAATAATTTAAAAAAATCTCAGTGGTAAAACAGGCATAGGTTATGAATGGAAATTCACACATGAAAAAGCACAAACTACCAGTAATGATGAAAGAAATGTTCAACCTCTCTAGAAAAAAAACTTAAAAAATAATAGAAGTAATGAACCATTTTTCCTTTCAAATGACATATTGAGATGAAAATAATTAGAATGGTTGGCAAATATAGATAGTCTAATTTCCTGCTTGACAACATGTAAATTGAGAAAGAATTTTTGAAGGAAAAACTTGTATCAAGTATATGAAAAATATATATAACCTTTGAACTAGTACTCTACTTCTAGGAATTAACCTTAGCAAATAATCAGAGGTGGACATTTATGATGGTGTTGATTTCAATATTATTTAATATGGGAAAAATAATATGTATTATGATATATCAATATATACACATATTTAATATAAGAATTGAAAAAAATAGCCTTTGGCCTAAAGTAAGGAGTTGGTTAAGGGGTGCCTCATTGGCTCAGTTGGTTCAGCTCCAGACTCTTGACTTTGGCTCAGGTCAAAATCAGGTTCTGCGCTGACAGCGCGGAGCCTGCTTGGTATTCTCTCTCTCCCTCTCTCTACCTCTCCCTTGCTTTCTCTCTCTCAAAATAAATGAATAAAACAAACTTTAAAAACAATAAAATAAGGAATTGGTTAAGTAAATCATGCTATATAAATAGATACAATATTAAGTAATAAAATTAATAACTTGAGAATCAAAATTATTTTATTACATGAAGAAAGTACAATAGAAGATGATCAATAAAATATGATTTTTTTTTAGATTCTATTTTTAAGTAATCTCTACTACATCCAACATGGAGTTTGAATTTACAACCCCAAGATCAAGAGTCTTATGCTCCACAGACTGAGCCAGCCAGGTGCCCCTAGAATATATGATTCTGGGTGTATATGTACGTACTTGCATTATGTATTTGTGTGCATGCAGCTGGATCTATACCTTGATAAAAGATATATACAGAAGAAAACACACCAACATGATAACTATGATTTGCTCATGGTTTATTTCTATTTCCTTCTTCTTTACCATATTTTCTAACATGAATGAACATAGATAACTATTGGATTACTTTCCTATTACTGTTTAAATTATCACCAACTTGGTGGCTTAAAATAACACCAATTTGAGGTGCCTGGGTGGCTCAGTTGGTTAAATGTCTGACTTCAGCTCAGGTCACGATCTCACAATTCATGGGTTCAGGCCCCGCGTCAGGCTCTGTGCTGACAGCTTGGAGCCTGGAACCTGCTTCAGATTCTGTGTTTCCCTCTCTGTCTGCCCCTCCCTCACTTGTGTTCTGTCTGTCTGTCTTTCTCTCTCTCTCAAAAATTAATAAACATTAAAAAAATGTAAATGACACCAATTTATTTTCTTACAATGGAGGTCCAAAGTCCAGAATCGGTTTCATTGGCTAAAACCAAGGTGTCAGTAGTTCCTTTTGGAAGTGCTGAGGGAAAATCTGTTCCCTTGCCTTTTTAAAACTTCTATTACCACCTATATTCCTTGGCTTGTGGCCATTTATATTTTTCCATCTGTAAAGATCACTCTGCTTCCACCAGCACATCACCTTCTCGGACTCTGACCCTCCTATAAGGATGATGTAAGGGCAATCACATCGTTCTGGATTATCCAGTCCTGGGGATGACCCAGGATAGTCCTCCTATCTGAAGATCCTTAGTTCAATGAGACTCGCAAAGTTTCTTTTGTCAAAGTAGCATTCACAGTTTTCTGGGATTAGTACAGAATACAGATATATTTAGGGACCACTTTTCAGCTTACCTCAACTATTAGCATTATCAAACTTTTCATTACTATAGGGATATATGCTTCACTATGACACTCCTTAAGGAGGAATTGATTTCTTTGTAACGTTATGGAACATAATATATATTACTAGAACATACAGGTGAAGAAGAGGAAAAGATATATTCTGAGGGGCTCGATATATATTTTAGAATTCAATAGGGGTGATTTACAAGAAATAAGGACATAGATAGGAATTCATAATTAAAGAGAGAGATTTAGGAATTCTAGCCAATATCTTCGGAAATAACTGCCCCTTCCTAGAAGGAAACCATAGGGATGGCTACTAGTATGTCACTTAGGCCAACCACACTGATGTGTAGGAAACATTTAATGACACTTTTTATTCAGTCATATATGTCTGCTTCCAGGAAGATGATGCCTAGGGCAGCTACTGAAAACTCACCATATGGACAGTAAATATAAATATATAGGCATTCCCTATTCAAAAATAACAGAATACTGGGGCACCTGAGTGGCTCAGTCACTTGTGTCCAACTCTTGATCTCAGCTCAGGTCATGGTGTTATTCATGAGATCAAGCGCCACTTTGGGCTCTGCACTGACAGCATGGAACCTGCTTGGAATTTTATACCTGCCTCTCTCTTTCTGCCTCTCTCTCTCTCTCTCTCTCTCTCTCTCAAAATAAATAAATAAACTTAAAAAATCAAAATACAGTGTTTGCTAGCAAAAATTTATATATAGCAGTATCCACAGTAATGTTACATATAACCACAAGAAACTGGAAACAATCTCACTGCACAACAGTAGAGGAATTAACAAAAATGTATGCATTATCATATGTTGTGAATTGGTCTATAGCCCTAAAATCATAAATGTTATTATGTTGTTCATACGTTATTCATGGCATCAGAGAATGCCGTTATAATATTACAGGAAGCAAACCAGCTGCCAAAGTACATATGTTATGATCTTGAACATGTTAAAAAATAAAAAGAAGCTACGGGGAGTAGAAGCAATATTAAACTATGTATCATGGATCCTCAGGATGGTAGACTTGTGTGACTATTACTTTTTGGAGTTTCCAAATCATTGTACATGCTATATTTTTATAATCAAAAGGTGAAGCACAATAAAAACTATTGAATCAGCTTCCCATAAATATTGACTCAGTTATTGGGCTAAGGGAAGTTTTACTACCTGGGAAGCTTTAATTTTTCCACTGTGTATCAGTCTATAGGAGAAAAAAGTGTGCCACCTTTTTGTGTGGGGTCTCTGGGCAGGAGAGTGCACCATTAAATCCACTAAGTGGAGATAATGATCATTATCTGCTAGGTGACCTGGAAAGGCTGGAGATCTAGCAATTCTGGATGTATTCTACTTTACAAACTTTAAAAGAAATTCATCTCCATCTCAGTGGGGAATACAGCCCTGAAAAAAAAAATTAGAACTAAACAGAGCGATATATACACCAGATATTATCAGACAACAGAAAATAAAAGGACTATGTGTTAAAAGTTCTTTACTCTAAAAAGATACGATGCAATACAGTACAGTCGTTCCCGCAACTGTACTATGATATTTAGGGGGGTTGTTAATGCTTGCCATAAACAGACTGTATGTGTTAAACAGTCTTGCTCTTTTTTCTTTATTGATTCATTGCACATTAACTTGAGTTCAGTCCTCTTTGGATTGAGCAGGACAACAATACTTAGTGCTTGAGAATTCACAATAAAAATTTTGAAACCTCAAGCTATATCTGCTTATTCACAATTAAATAAATCAGCCTTTTAATCCTTTAATCTACTCTAGGAATTGAATAATTAAGCCAGAACGGGGATTGTTCCATCTGATTCAAAACATTTTGAGGTCAGCGTCTCAGAAGAGGGATTTTTCACATGTTTATTTGCTCTAATTCGCAAAATTAGTATGTTAAAATGAACAAATTAGCAACAAGCAAGCAGAGGGTGCTGGATTAGCAGGAGTCTTAAAAGCTTTGCAGCTTCTTCATATAATTATTGAGGAGGCATGTTTATTAGTATAACACACATTAGTAACAATTAAACAGAGTCAAGGTCAGGAAATTAACTCTTTGACAATTTCAAGTTGGCATTTTAATTTCATAGCACTCTCAGCACAGCAGATATTCATACATTTCAATGTAGTATTCTCATACTGTTATAACATTAAAAATCAGTCTTTTTGATATTATCGCAACATGCTAGTTTATAGGTAGGAAGATGAGATTTTAGCTTCTAGAAATATCTCTATAAGACTCTCATAAATGTGAAAGTTCGATGCTCAAGGGAATAAGGATGCACGTACAATTTCAAGTGACTGTGCTTTGTTAGCTGGACTCTTTCTGAGCTGAGTGAAAAATAGAATGGAGAGACTTAAATAGTTGCTCCATTTCCTAATCCCACATCTTGTACCTCAATTGAAAGGGGTTAAGAGCCCATTAAATTCTCTTCTTGGTCCATAAGCTTCTTTTCAGTACCTTTCCCAGGTTGCAAAGAAAATTTCCTGAAGGTTAGCCATTAAAGATTACTGTACTCCTGAAAATCCTTGACTTATGTCTTGAAACATGGGGTCATTTTAATTATCTATGGATGAAAGACAGTGGTTTGACTTCAACTGACTTTAGGTGTCTCTTATGATGTATAACATTATAAGGTTTGGAAATACTGACTTCCTAATTACAATGGGAGGAATGTTGCATTTTCTCAGCTTTTAGTTTTTATTTCTACCCTGTGTAGTTGATGACTACTGATGCATCAGTTCTAATCTCTATGGAGAATGAAATGAGAATAAAAAAATATATATACAAATTTGAAAAGCAGGCTTATGGATATTATCCTTACAGTTTCCATAATGAAGGTACCATCCCTTTGATTAAAGATGTCAAAATTGTTCTCAATAATTATAAGAACCAGAGGATAAAAAAGGTGGTGGAGTTATGAAAGTATTGTGTTATCATTTATTTGTATGAAATCTTTCATATTGAAGAGTGAAATATGATTTATGATCTCCAGCTTTTTTTAATGTTCATTTATCTTTGAGAGAGAGACAGAGCACGAGTGGGGGAGGGGCAGAGAGACAGAGAGAGAGAGAGAGACAGAGACAGGATCTGAAGCAGGCTCCAGGCTCTGAGCTGTCAGCACAGAGTCCGACTTGGGGCTCAAATGCACGAACTGTGAGATCATGACCTGAGCCCAAGTTGGATGCTTCACCGACTAAGCCACTCAGGTGCCCCTCAAACATTTTTAAAGATAGTTTTCCGATGGAATAAAGATTGCAGCCCTATTCATCATACATTTCTATTAATTGAATATGTAATATATTTAATGTGGATGAAATATATATTTATTAGAGAGTTGTCCCATGTTAATTGTGATAAATACTTGGTCTTTTCTTTAGAAGTTAAAAATAAGAAATCAATGCAAGATGAGTTGTGTAGAAACATATGAATAAAAGAAGGCCTTCTCACATCTGAGGCTGTATTCTGTCATCAGGATGAATTTACCAAAGCTCAGGGTCTTTCCTTCAGTTCTGAGACTTGGAAACATGAAATTTTTAGGATGTTGAATACAATTTCTATTCTCAGGGAAAGACTCACATTAAACTAGCAAATACAAATAATGTATGAGAATAGAATGTCAAGTTATGAATGTAAAGATAAATTAAAAATAAAGAAATTACAAATCTGGACTGGTGGCTCAGTCAGTTGAGTGTCTGACTTTGGCTCAGGTCATGATCTCACGGTTCATGAGTCCAAGCCCCACATCAGGCTCACAGCTGTCAACATAGAGCCCACTTAAGATCCTCTTCGGTCTCCCTCTCTCCTCTCTCTATCAGTCCCTGCACAAGTCTCACATGCTGTCTCTCAAAAATAAGTAAAAAACATTTAAAAAAAAGAAATTACAACATTCTGTATCTCTTTAAACTGTACTTTCTCTCCCTTTAGGCTGAGCTGATCTGGATGTCAAAAGTAATCAGGATTCATGAACTTTTCTGTATGTATATTATACCTCAATAAAATTCACAAAAACAAAGTAAAAGATGAGCATGAAATCAGAAAATAGCAAATCTGGGGGCGCCTGTGTGGCTCAGTTGGTTAGGCCTCTGACTTTGGCTCAGGTCATGATCTCACGTTTGGTGGGTTCGAGCCCCGTGTTGGGCTCTGTGCTGACAGCTCAGAGCCTGGAGCCTGCTTCAGATTCTGTGTCTCCCTCTCTCTCTGCCCCTCCCCTTCTCATGCTCTGTGTCTCTCTGAAAAATAAACATTACAAAAAATATAAAATAGTAAATCTGGTGTTTAATGACATCACACTCATATAAACTGTAACCTAGTCATTCATTCACTCAATGAATATTTTTCTTGCATATGGATATTAGGTGCCAGGCTCTGTGCCGGGCCCTGGAGTAAGCTATAGAAGCTAAATGGACATCATCTTTCAGGAAGACAAAGTAGAAGCAAAATCGACAATGAAAAAATATATTTTCAAAG
This sequence comes from Acinonyx jubatus, assembly GCF_027475565.1. Taxonomy (NCBI): domain Eukaryota; kingdom Metazoa; phylum Chordata; class Mammalia; order Carnivora; family Felidae; genus Acinonyx; species Acinonyx jubatus. The sequence goes on from NW_026463939.1 coordinate 200,441, forward strand.
AATTAAAGCAAAACAAATTGGGTGATAAGATGGAAGGCAGTGTCCATTTGGGCATGTGCTCATGGGCTCAGTGAAATTTTCAGTGAGGAGATAGCACCCGGTGAGGGCAAAAAGGATGTAAAGCAGCAAGCCATGTGAAAAGGAAAATATAATCATTCTAGGCCGGGAAGCAAACCTGAAGAGGTTCTGTGTGGCTGGAATATGTTTGTGTAAGCAAGAGTGTGGTCTGTGATTTAAAGTGAATTTCACATCCTTTTTATAAATCTACGGCCCCTCCACCCTACCTCCCAATCACAGAAATGAGCCCATTCAAATGTCCCCCACTTCTTTCCATGACAGTCTCCAATACCTCCTTACATGTTCCCCGGGACAATTCTGTTGACTTCCTTTCACCCAGCTGCTTAGCATTGCCACTACACCGCAGCCACGGGTCAGAGAAAAACTTGTGAGATCTCTCCACTGGGGTTAGCAAGCTCTCTCCAGTGACAACAGTTGTAACTTCAGGTCATGGCCACCAGGGAGGGGATGTTGTTCTCCTCTGCCCTGCTTGGCTCCGTGCCTTGGTTCCACCTCAGTGCAGCTGAGACCAGATTAATCCATTTGAATGTGGCTTTCCTGAAGCTCAGGGATAATGGAAGAGATTCCAAACTATCGCATAACTTTAGATCACCCCAGTGCCTCTTATAAGACAATGATTGGCCTGGATCCCAACCTATCGATGTTTGTCAAGGGACAGTTTACCACTCCATACCAGATCTGCAATAGAACCTTCTAAAGTCTTGAGGTTCAAGCCAAATTCACTCCAAGCTCCAGAGGGAACAAATGGTGTCCCCAGTCATAACCTCAGGCTGAATTCCGTAAGTCTTAATTCTCTATCATAGGATTAATTTCGTATCAGGATGGTTAGTAGCAGAAACCATCTGTAGTGTCTATTCTACAGAGATGTGGTCTAGATCCGTTGTCCTCATTAAACCAGATAATCACAGAATAATCTTACACTTTTAGTACAGTTCCCGAAGACTGTATTATTCAGGATTGCCAACACTCATCTTTTATGCTATGATAGTCAAAATGATGTGGCCAAAGACAGGAGAAATTTTGAATCCACTGACTAATTTAACTCTTACCTGGCTAGCACTTTGATGTGCACTGCCAACTTTTACCTCTGGTACTCTACTTTTTCTACATTTTTATAGGGGACTAATTCTTACTTAAATTTTAATGACATCTTTTTTCTTCATATATATTAATAAAATAACTACACTGATTAATCAGATTACAGGCAAAATGTACAGCCTTGAGAGTCATTCTTTCACACTTAGGTGACTTTGTCTTTCTCGACTCCGTTTTAAAAAATGTATTGATCCCATAGTTTCACTCTTAATTATCTCTCTTTTTCAGGTCCTGGGGGATATCTGCTTGTCACTGCCATGTACTAACCCAGGTAGTAATCATCTTTCCTTCACAGACCAAAGCCAATATCCTACAGAGAGTTCCTTGACTGTGCAGTAATATAAATCCCCTTACATTTAAGGGAAAGAGGCCTAAGAATCAAGAGAATTACACAACCAGCACCATCACCCTTCACATTAGAAGTTTTTCACTTTCTAAAATAAGAATATTGGACTAACTGGTTTTAATTAACCATATGTCCTGCTCTACAAATTTAAAAACCTGTAAGACAATATTTTTGGTCTCCAGGTATCCATTTGCAATAATTTGGAATGAGTTTGCATGGCAGAACAATTATGGTGTTCTAGTTTCTGCATTAGTAGCCTCAGGTTTTGTGGTTCAGTGTTACAGAAAGGATCAAATTATGCTTCTTTTTCTCATTGCATATGATGTCATGTTTAGAAAATCCATGAAATCTCTGAAACCTAGGGGCCAGGACTCCATATGGTAGATAATAAGACAATGCATTGCTCCTGGAACGTTCCTGAGGGCGAAGGACAATAGCCACAGGAATTTTCAGTCATGATTTGGAGCTTTAATTTCAGAATCCTAGATGCATGCATTTGGAAGGGACCTTAGAAATTTGGATGGATGGCCAGAGAAGACCTTTTGTTCCTAAACACTGTGGATGACACTCTAATGATTTATGTTTTGTTTTTTTTTTCTGGAAGTTGCCTAAGATAGCTTTACTTGTCTCACTTGGAAAAACAGTTGCTAGTATTTTCTCTAAACTGGAGGTCAAGATGTAGCTCATACAAAATTTTTCCAATTATTTCAATTTATTTCACAACTCTTTGACCTTACTGACCTCTCTTACT